>NC_137463.1:167034667-167297161 GCF_964235325.1 Thermobia domestica | reverse complement strand
GTTCTAGTGTAATCATTCTGTCAGTACAGTAATCCAGCATGATTTTGTAAAGAGCTTTACTAATTTTTAGTTTTTTGAGTTAATTACTTGAGTTAGTTTTAGCTTTTTGAGTTAGTCACCATAGATTGTCAAAGTCACCACTAATGTCGGCATAGATAGCAACTTGGTGCTTTTCCAGTTTACCTTCTTCTATGAGGTCAATTAGTCTTTTTACATGTGTTTCGGTGCTTTTTCCTTTTCTGAAACCATACTGCAATTTGTCGTTATTTAAAATTCTATTTTTATTTATTCTTTCCACAAAAGTTTACTTATTACATTTAATAAGCAGATAGAGCGATAAGATAAGTTTTAATGTTTCACGGTTTAGATGTCAAGAGCAAGTGAATGATGAAATAATTGGTAGAATGATAATGTGGGAGGAAACAGGAGTGTCCGAAAAAACCCGCGGACCCGATGTTGTCCACCACAAACTTACTTGGCTGGAGATCAAACTAAAGACCCAAAGCATCGGTTGTTAAGCGTCTTACCGTTGAGCCACCGTGTCCCCGGAAAAATCAAAACAAGAAATTATGTACTAGATCCCATAATCACATTTATCTCTTTATCTATCTTCCTTCGTGACACTCCTAAGAGTCCCCAACCCCTGTTGAAAATTCCGAACTATGCAATTCATGCTCGTAGGTATTCTGTACCAAGTTATGAGTTTCTGTGGCTGATTTTCTCAATTTTGTACATACATTGATTGCAACTATGCACCATGTTAAGAGCACGACCGAGCGTTGAAATATACTCCATTCATTCATCAGATATATGCTCTCGTAGAGCTGTTCTTGTTCCTGTAATAGAGCACTTCCTTTGTTTACGCAAAATTCAATCTGAGAATTTTATTGCCGAACTTATTTCTTCAGAAATGACAGATCATTCCCTTGCATCAGTTCAATGTGAAGATGGAGGAAGGAACGTAAAATGTTACTTGTGGTCACACGCGGGACAATAATCGACGATTACGAATACGTAGAGTTTCTTACAAGACGAAAGTTTAGGCTGTCTGGTCTCGAAAAGGTGTCGTGAAAGTGATTTCTCGTCTCGGAAATGTATCTTTTATATTGGAAGAGCTCGTCTCTTCTCATATTCATAGGTGTAACTAGAGGAAGGTCAAGCTCTCCTAGAACACTTTGCTCTCTAGAACACCGATAGACCCAGTGCTAGGTTCTTTCAATTCTCAGAAGAAAGTAGTTCCGCCTGCCATGACAGCAAAATATCCTAGTTACACAAATCCTCGTCTTGTGAGCAACTCTCGTTACAAATACACACGTTTATACATGATACAGAATATTTATTATGTATATGCTGTAACTACTTGCCCCTAGGTAAAACATACACAACAAGCTTTGTCTAGCTCTGAATGAAACTTGCATGAATAATGGCCTATTGCTGTAGATAAAACACGTGGTTGAGTTTGTAGTTACTTTGTTTCAAGCATTAATCTTTATATATCTATATATCAATATATCTCTATCTCTATCTATCTATATCTATATCTATCTATCGGGCCTATATATATATATATATATATATATATATATATATATATATATATATATATATATATATATATATATATATATATATGTATGTATGTGTGTGTGTGTGTGTACAGGAAGTGTATATTGAAACTAAAACACCTGAGTAAATAACATAGGTTGTTCGTAGAGTCATCTGGTAGTTTATATCGTATTTTTGGGCAATGAGTCACGTGTGCGGATCCTAGGTAGCCACTTCAGCAGAAAAGGTTTCAGTGAACGTCAAATCATGTGTATAAAGCGGTATAGTGGAGGATATATCCGACTTCAAAAAAGGCAGATTGTAAGGGTGTTTAGCAGATTCTGATATTGTTTCTGATATGCGTAACTTGAAATCAATACTTCTTAAGTACTCTCTGCGTTTGTGCGGTGACGAAAGAATCAAGTTACGAGGGTAGTCCCAGAAATAACTGACCTGATGTATAAATAGCGGTGGTTATTTGGAAAACAGTTGCTTAATATTTGTTTGGCATCCTTCAATAGTAAACGCTCTCAGTGAATATGTAAAGATGGAAAAAATGGATCATTGTCATGTGATACAATACGTGAGATAGATTCTATTCTCGGGCAGTCTGATCCTTCGTTTGCAACAGTAAAATATTGGGCGGCATTGTTTAAACGAGACCGTAAGAACTACAAAAGACGAACATCGCAGTGGTCAACCAAATGAGGTAGCTAAGTCAAATATGAATAAAATTCACAAAATGGTGTTGCGTGGCCGTTGACTGAAAGTACACGATCTCGCAGGCATGGTAGTATTTCAAAAATTGCTATGCATCACATATTGACTAAAAATTTAGACATTTGAAAGCTGAAAATAGACATTTCAGAATACAGCGTCGTGAGGATGTTTTAATTGAGTGTTTGGCGATATTTCACAGCAAAACTGAGTTTTTGCGTTGCATCGGTTCAAAACCACAAGTGGAAAGATGGGTTCATCACTTCACATATGAGACGAAGGAATAGTCAAAACAATGGACTGAAGAGGAGAATCGGCTCCAAAGAACGCGAAGACAGTTCCATCTTCTGGCAAGCGTATTGGGGTGTCTTTTGGAATCCACATGGGATAATGTTTACTGATTACCTTCAAAAAGGAAAACAATCAACGCCGAGTATTATGCAAACTTATTGCAGCGCTTGAGTGATGGAATGGAGAAAAAATGGCCGCATTTGGCGACAAAAAAAAAAAAGTGTTGTTTCATGAAGATGATGCAACAAGTTGACACATCCGTTATCATGATTGACAAAATCAATGAGTTAAAATTCGAATTGCTTTCTCATACACAATATTAAACAGATTTAGCCTGCTCAGAATATTTTCTTTCCAAACTTGAAAAATTGGCTTGGTGGTAAAACACTTGCCAACAATGAAGAGATAGCGTCTGCAGCTAGTGGCTACTTTGATAAGCTCGACGGTTCTCACTATAAACAGGATATCGAAGCAATTTACCTAGGTAAACATCGCTGGGAAAAGTGTATCCAGCTAAAAGGAGACAGTGTTGAGGAGGAAAAATATACCTTCCCATTTTTTTTCCTTTGTTAGGTCTGGTACTGTATGGACTAGCCTCGTATACGTGTTTTCGTAACAAATTGAGTTTCTTGTTCAGGATAAATATCAGAATAGATCACTGTGCATCCTTATGTACGTGCTACGTTACGCAGCGGCAAAATAGTTACTTGTATATGGAATATCATTGGTTGATTATAGCTTAGTGCCTCTTTTCAGAACCAAGGCTATACGGTACGGAAAATACTATCTAAAATAGGACCTAAACCATTACTTGATTTGAATCCAAGCAAGTATTGTACCATCGGGAATTGGAGATGGGATCACGTCCAGAGACTTACATTCGCTAGCCACTTAGTTACAAAGAAGCGCCATTTGAAAAATGAATAGACATAATGCTACACATCGTCGAATCTGGCGAGCAATATAAAATGTTTTTTTTTTTTTAATTCGTCTTCATTGCAATAAAATGTTTCTAACAATATTTCGTGTTTTCCGCTAACACATTTTTCAAACTAGATAGATTTATGATGCAATATAGGAGTTTTGGTATCAGAATTCTGTGGCAGTTTATTTATTCTGTACCTTTTCGGTCTGAAGCAAAACGTAAGAAATTTATTATCTTTAATCCGATATTCTGCAATTCTTTCATAGAAAACAGCTATAAGACTTCTATGATATAATGATGCGAATTTATAGTTCTAAATTTTCACAGTAGAAAAGACTATAAAAGAAATTTCATTTTTCTTTCTTTGAATGATTTTTGGGGAGAAAATAAAATGTAAGAGTTCTGGTTGAAACCAGAAATCAATTTACTTATTTTACTCTTTGGTTGTCAATTAATGACATGTGGTTTATGAAGATGAAGATTGTTTATTAAATCTATGGTTGATGTAATTGTATGAAGCGATAGGTACGATTATATTATATACAGGATGTTTCAAAACAACACCGACAACGTTTGGGAGGTGATTCCTGACATCAAGATAAGAAGAAAAGTATAGACCAACCTGGGTGCACAAATGCTTCCTTACGGAGTTATAGGCTGCCGAAAACATGAAAAATGAAGTTTAAAAGTCCATACTTCCAAATCTATGGGACCTATCGTAGTCGGGTCAAGACTTTATTTAGGAACTATTATGTGACCTATCCAAATTATCCATGTTTCAGAATCCTTCTGTACTTCTGTAACAATTTTTATAGAAGTAGTTAGTGAGTACTTCAAATTATATGCCCGTAGCTAAAGTGCCTCTGCAAAAATTGCTACGTGAATACCGTAGGATTCTGAAATACATATTTTTGGATAGCGCACATATTACTTCCTAAGTGAAGTCTTGATCCGACTATGGCAGGTTCCTTAGTTTTGGAGCTATGGACCTTTAAACTTCATTTTTTCATGATTTCGGCAGCCTATAACTCCGAAAGGAAGCATTTGTGCACCCAGACTGGTCTATACTTTTCGTCTTATCTTAGTGTCAGGAATCACCTCCCAAACGTTGTCGGTGTTGTTTTGAAACACGCTATATGTAATAATATTAAAATAAAGCTGGAATAGGCTAAAGGCGATATGCATGAAACTTATAACAGAGTACCGAGCATTATGATGATATACCTAATAAAATATATAAGGATGATGGGAGGCGGAATAGTTCAGTGGTAGAGTCACTAGTGCGAGGGGTCACTAGTTCGATTCCAGGACAAGTGATGGACAATATCACGTCTATAAGTATACTAAAGATTTTCCATTTCCTCAAACGTTCTTATTCCAATCATTTTTCATTATCATCACTTTAATTATCCGTCTCCTTTAGAATAAAGGGCACAACCATGGAAAGTTAAGCTAAAAATTTCATTTCAAGTTCAATCATGTTGGGTTTAACTGTTTAGAATGTATAAATATTGCTATCAAGAATGCTCGTTTTTAAAATGCCATTTTATTCTGTTTGTGCTATTGTTGACAAGTAGATTTTCTATTCTTGTGCTTACTGTTGTTGTTACTAAGAGCTCGGAAATGTAATGCTCGACTTCGACGTTTTGGGTTAGATACGTTGACAAGCGCTCTTGAAGCAATGTTTCGATTGATAGGATACTACTGGCAAAGTACGCAGCTTATTTCTCTCAAATCGATGATGCCGTGGCTTCATATCCTATGTAAGAGAATTACAGAATGTCAGACTCTAATGGCAATTTGACTAACTGTTGAAGATGTAACTAATTATTTTATTTACACACTTCCAGCGTGTTCTATCTTCTGGTGGTCTGCTTCCTTGGATGAGCGTTAGAACAGATCTGAGAAACTAAAATTTCCTTGAATACCACTGGCTCGACATCAATAACGAAAACGTGGAATTATCTTTAGCTGAGTCTTCAGATTCTTTGGATTTTGATGGCTTTGACGGTGGTAATGAAATAGAGCTCTTAATCATTTCACAGTATAGCTGGATTACTATCTTCGATTGAATTCCCTAACAACAATAGCATCTATAGCTTCCGATGATGGAAGAAGCGAAATGTCAGGATGATCGTTTCTAGAAGACATTCTAACAGTATAAGTTAAATAAAATAAGTTTTGAGGACAGATCAGATATTACGGAAAGCTTTCCATCGAATAACAAGATATAAACTGGCAACAGCTCAGTGCCCTCGAGTGGTATGAGGGAAACAAAATACCTTTCTCTACCATTGTACGGGTCTTAATTCCAACTACAACTCAGAGGACCATGTTTCTGCTTTCAGCGTTAAAATCTACGAAAGAGGCCTGACCGAAGGGGGAAGATCAACAAAGGGGAACATCTGTCACAACATACGATAAAATAGACCTATTAAATTCTATAAAACTAAAGGTCTATAAGCACTACAAAATATTTTGATGAATAAATAAAAGTCAGAATAGGAATGTTATATAAACGCAGTGATTTGATTCAATTTATTTCTCTTAAATAAAATACATTAAAAAAACATCCACACTCGAGCTATTTTTTTTTAGTTGATTTCCAAGTTGGATGGTAGATAATTATTAGATCCTCATTTGAAATTTAGAATTATCATTACGTATTATTGCTTAAAAAGCGAACACTTACTTCATGATAGTTGAATAAACGTATATGGAGTATTGCATGTTGCGTTTTTCTAGTTGATTATTGTTTCATTGTTCTTAACATCACGTTTTTTTCCTTCTAATCTGCTTTTATTGTATGCTACTGAACTGACAGTACCAAACATAATGAACATTGCAAACTTCCTTGCCTTCCCAAATCCAGTGAAAAAAAAAATATAGCTCTTTAAATAACAATAGAGTTTCGGAATCAATTGGGTCACAAAGCATCGATATGAGAAACCATTAGAAGTTAACAGAAGCATACAATAAAGGATTATGATCCTTAAGAGAGTCAACTTTAGATCTATTTATAACGATGTTGGAGAGTTTTTTGCTACAACAGTTATTAAAGAGGAAATCGAAACTACAAATTGAATGCTGCCGTGATTTCAAAGATGTTTTCTTAGAAATGTCAACAACTCATCACTTTGAAATTGAAGTTATAAAGAAAGAAAAAAAAACACTTAACATAAGATGCATATAAATAATTGGCCCACTTTATATAACAACAGTTCCCAACCTAGGATCAGGGGCGGATCCAGGCTGAATGTTTTGGGGGGAGGAGAGCGGTCTTCGAAGTCAAGAGGTTTTATTTTATATCTATATATATAAAAGAGAACGTACAAATCCTTTGTCCGCTCATCACGCTAATACGGCTGAACCAATTTCTTTTATTTTTGGGGGGTTATTAGGATTTGGACCCTAGATGGTTTTTATCATATCACTTTAATTTTCAATTACCAGTGTCTTGAGATAATTGACCATTCAGGTGTCCATTACGTACAAATCCTTTGTTAGTTCATCATAGGTATAAAAATAAACGTATTTATATGCAACCCGCATGACCGTGTCACTCGGCGGGTTAACATAAATGACAGGCGTTATAATGGTTTTTATCATATCACTTGAAAGCGAAAAAGTAAAAATTATCTAAGTAACAAAGTTTATTGCGTTCGGGGGTGACCGCAGCGAAGCGGGGCGGGTTAACATAAATGACAGGCGATATAATGTTAACATTTACTGCAATCTTCTATGGTTTTTATCATATCACTTGAAACCGAAAAAGTAAAAAATATCTAAGTAACAAAGTTTATTGCGTTCCGGGGTGACCGCAGCGAAGCGGGGTGAACGCTGCTAGTTTATAATACAAAGGTAAAAATTTTTAGGATAGGTTTTATTTTTAAAATAAAAATTATCCTACTCTGGATCCGCCCCTGCCTAGGATACGCGCATTCCTGAGGATACGCGACAGATCGTTAAGGATTACGTAAATATATATATATATATATATATATATATATATATATATATATATATATATATATATATATATACAAGGAAAGTCACCGAATCTTTGTTTATAGTATGAAAAACGTATAACCATTAGAACTTGGTTGAAAAGTTTTGATGATGAATGAGGACTTCGATACATTTATAAACAGTGAACTCAAAGATCACGAACCCATTCAGCAGCGCTGTTCGCTAACGGAAATATTCGCGAACCAATACGTCCTAGACACAGAAACTTGGAATTTTTAAAAATATTTTTCCTTGTTTAAAGACAAGTATCATTAAATTAAATAAATCATTAATCTACTTTACTCGTACTTTGATTATTAATTGTTACTGGCACGGGTGAATGACGGAGGAGGACAGGAAAAGGACCTACTGCTTCGAAGGGGAATGTCCTTCCATAAGAACAATGGGCAACTCTGACCAGGTTTTTACACTTCCAAGCCATACTATGCATAAATATCAAAAGTCTTATAGAATGACTGTGTCCATCCGTTCGTCTTTTTGTCTGTTGTCTGTCGATAGATATCAGAGTAAAAGAAAAGAATGCGGTATTAGTATTGTCTACTATAAGAGAAAATAAAACGAGAAATAGGGCCTCAACTCGTAAATTTTTGTAAATATATTGCTTCATCTCAATTCTAGAAGAATTCTTGCTTGTTCGTCTCAGTTCTCGCAAATCTTTTGTTATCTTTGTCAATTTTTTAAAAATCTCTCTCTGTACATTTGAGAGACTTGGGTGAATATGATGCTATACTATATTTATTAACGTTCGACTAAACTGGAGAAAAACATTTACCATTCCCATACAATGACACATACCAAACAAATTTCCCTTGCCTTCTGCAGATACATTTCAGAAATTAAACTATCTGCATACTCTTTTGTGATTCAATCACAAACTATTCCACCTAATAACTCAATTTTACCTAAAGTGGCGCTTACCATTGTGTTTGCCTGAGTCGCTCATTTATGTACGATATGTATGTCCCGATTTTGTCCTTAATTTTATCTAGAAGTTAATAGAATCCTTTCATATTACGTGAGGTCCGTAAAGGGTGTGATATAACAATACTTAAACCATATTTATTATTAGAACCTATTATGTAATGACTTGTGTAACTTCAAAGGTAGATAACGGGGCCGCGGTGGCTCAGTGGTAGAGCGTTCACATCTGGTGCTTGGGGTCCCGGGTTCGATCCCAGCCCACGCCAAGTGAACTTTGTGGTGGGCAAACACCGTGTGCGTGGGTTTTGTCGGGGTTGTCCCGTTTTCTCCCACTTTCTTCATGCCACCATTTCATCCATTTCTCATTGTCACCGTCTCCTTTAGCCTAACCGGCATAACCGTGGGATGTAAAACTCAAATATTTTTTCAAAGGTAGATAACTTATCTTCGTTATGTTCATAAAACCAGTTTATCAATTTATAGTTTTGATACTAGAAATTTCTCATCTCGTCTCGGAAACTAGACAAGATTCGGGACGAAAACTATATGTCACATTCTAGACGAGACGAGAAACTTCATAGTTCTTGTCTGTGAGATGGGAATCAAGACAAGACAAGGCATTTCTCGTCTCGGCAACACTAAGTGTCATCAACAAGGGTTTTCTGAAATCGATGTAGCATCCGAAAAATTGGTTCCATCATCTTTGTCAATCCTTTATTCGAACCAAAAGTAGTAGAAATAAACACTTTTCTGGTTTCAACATTGTCATAGAACTAAAACGGTAGCAGATAGCAATAAAGTTTTTTTTTTTTTAATAATTTCAATCTCAGAAAAAAAAGCATCTTTACCCATATCACTGCTTAAACCGGGAGGAGTAGAAATTTTTTTATTCCTACTTCTGGTGTCAATATTGGTCTCCATGCAGCAATAGGATAAGATATCAAGAAGCGTTTCTTTTTCAAATCGATTTAGCAAACAAAGGATAAATACTTCTGCCTTTAGTCTCTATTCAAACCAAAAATGATAGAAATCTATAGATTATGGTTTTCAACGTTGACAAATATAGCACAGAAACGGTATTCGACAGCGACAAACTCAAGTTTAGAATTTATTCAGCCTGTTAAGAAAACAGATAATCTTTATCTCTCTACCAAGTCCAAAATTAATAAACATTTCCTAGTGCTTCTGGTTTCAATATTGATAGTCATAGACCGAAAACGGTAAGATATATCAACAAGAAATCTTACGGAATCGATTGAGAGTCCCAAGAATAATTTTAGTTTCGACCTTTACCACTGTATGACAACCGGAAATGGTGAAACTCTATCTCCGGTTTTCAAAATTAATCACAATAGTGTAAAAGTGATTTTCTTTTTAAAAAATATGGATTTAGTACCATAAACATTGTTTCTATACCTGGCTTTATTTCTCTCTTGCAACTAGAGATAGCAAGTAGTTTGGCTTTCGGGTATGGATTCAGCATCTCAGGAACATATTGTATCTCTACCTTTAATTATCTGTTCATTTAAGCTGGAAGCGGGGAAATCCATGAATTTCCGTTACATCGATGATCGCGATAATGAAAAATGGTAATAGATATGGAGAAACAGACTACTGTTATGGGATCAATACCACAGAAATAAGCTGCATCACCGACTTGACTTCTCTATTGCAATCGAAAATTATAGAAATTTACTATTATTCCCTGTTTTCAACGAACTTTAAAAATGTTCATTACTGAATTCAATTTTAAGCTCCCCATGTGTCTTCGTAAAACAACATATCATAGAACAAAACTCTTAAACAAAACATGTGGAAAAAAACTTAGTACTCAAGGAAATTATAAATGGATCGATATATTACAAGAATTGCTTAACAAGTATAATAATAAAGTACATAGAACAATTGGAATAAAGCCTGTAGAAGTTAATAAGAAAAAATAATTCTTTCTAACTTTCTTATGGCAATGCTCTTGGAGCATTTTCAACTGGTTTAATATTGATTCCCATTAAGTTAAAACAATAATGAGAGACGAGCAGACTGTTATATATATACGGATTCAGTGTTCGGAGCTGTTCTACTGAAACCAAAACCATATGTTAGAAGTAATTGCAAGAAATTGTTTCTGATACGGATTCAGAGACAGATGAACAGGTTCAATCTCTCGGATCGCTGTAGTCGATAGTTGTAGATCTACTACTTGTTGAATTCGCATAGTTTGGAAGCCTAAAGTTGTTCCGAATTTGAAATGAATCTCGCATTTTCCCCCTCCTTTTGTACTTTTCTAGACGGTAATTTTTGGGATGAGCCCACAAGAAATAATAATAATAAAAAAAATATTTTCTTTACTGTGGGATTTTCTTTTTCCTGAAGTGGACATGTAGTTTTGTTATTCAAAACGATAATTTCCCTATTTTACCAAGGTGCATCTAATGGTGGGCACAGTGACTCAGTGTCCTTCCGGCTGGCCAAGCTCAGGCACCTTTGGTGTGCGTGGTCCCGGGTTCGATTCCCAGTGACAGAGACTTTGGAACCTTAACTGTCTTTGATGATTCTGTGTTGGTGTGCCTGTTCTTAAAGAGTTAATGGAATAACTGTAAAATCAAGTGAAAAGAGTAATAAATAGGAAAATTAAGTAAGAAAGTGGAAGAGTGCTTACCTCTGGTGCGTGGGGTTCCCGGTTCGATCCACAGAAAAGTATGTTTGTGGTGAACAACATCGCGTGTGTGTTTTTTCTCAGGTTAGTTCCATTTCATCCACTCTCTTATTCTTGTATCAGCATTAACTTGCTTTAATCATCGCCTCCCTTAGCCTAAAGAGAATAAACGTGGGACGTTAAACCACAAGATCCAGACAATTCTGACAAACAATATTTACGGGAAGATACTGCAGTGCTTATAGTAATTTGAATACAGGCGTATCTGTGTGTCGTAACCCGAAATGTCGTTCGTCAGCTCAAGAAAAAATGTTTATAAATAAAGAAAGTATAGCGGACCACGGTCTAGAAATTCAGAAACAATAAAATACGGATCCGATTCTCTCACCTCATAGGCTTGATTGAGCTTCCGCCATTTGGTTAGTCATAGATTTTCGTGGACTCTATTAGCAGAAAGTTTACTATTAGTTTAATAATCTATTTAATATAATTCATACATATGTCTTGTTGAGTGTCGAACCCTGTAACTCATTCCCATGAATACTCACTTGACAGAGAGTGAGGTATATCCGGCACTACACTGTAAAGGAAAAGATCCATATACTACGTACGTATCTCCTGTGTTCAACATTCACGTTAGCCTCTAAAATCTGACATATTAAAATGTTAAATATGGCCTTTAAGAGATTTTTTTTCATTAGTAGAAACTACTAGTCTTGTAAAAAAAAAAAAAAATGTTGCAAAAACCCAAGACAGAAAACTTGATGAGGACACCTTGTTCCTACCTGTAGAACAAGTTAAAGTATATGTGTATGTGTGCGTGTGAATATGAATGTGTGTGTTTGGCACGCGTCTTCACGTGTAAGTGTTCGATGACCGAGAAAATTTCTGGCTTAAATCTGTTCGTGATTGATTTTTGACAAGTCCATGTTCAATAAACAATTTAGGTAAGTAAAAATTGTTTTATTATGTATATATTTATATTTTTCTATTTACCATTTCTTTTTTATTTTTCGAAATTTAATTTAACAGCATTTCCGTATACGATAGAGAACTTGTTTCCAGACATTGTAGTGCCTTATGACTACAATGCAAACGTATATATTACTTATACGCTATGTGTAATAATTTGTTCATTTTTTTCCTTGTAACGAGGCCACGGGCATGACTGGACAAGTTAGGTGTTTTCAGTGTTGCAAGGCCAAGTCAAAATATTATGAAATGTATATCCTGATACAAGGGGTACCACTGTATATTGAGGCCCAAGGTGAAGTTACAGTATATCTGAAAGCGCAACATTTGCAGTATCGATATTAGCGTTACTATCCAAACTAATTTTAATTCCCCAAGCTGAGAGAGTATATTTTCGGGTGTTCAGTTCGATGGTAGAGACACAGTATCAACTGCTACTCAAAGACCAAGTTTTATCACATTGGTGTAGCCAGCAAGTTATTTTAGGGGGAATAACATGACATTTTTAAGAAGACCCGGGCTTTTTGCACGCTAAAGGCAGACTAAAAATCTTCTTTCATAAACACATCTGAAAGATCTATATAGTAAATTGTATAAGTCCAAATAGACCCAGAGGGACTTAAGTGTTAAAAAAAATGTAGCTCTCTAATTTAAACACCTATGGCGATTATATTAGTTATAGGCCTACATGCAAACATAATAAGATTAAGGAAAGTAATGTAATACGAGAAGTTTAGATGATATACTTTAGGAATTATGGAACATTGAAAACAAAAATTAGTCAAAATGAACCCGAGGACCTTAAGAGGGTTAAATCACAATATGAGGACCCGCATTTAGTCTAGCAGCTAGCACGCTTGACTTCTGTTCTCATGGCCCCGAGTTCGATTCCCAGTGGGGGTACAGTTGAACGACCGAAGTGGTTCGTATTCCACTATAACTCAGTAGCTCCACGTTTTCTTTAGCCGCCCTAGCATAAGCCTGACGTTAAATTAAAACAAACCAAACCAAAATTCAATACAATGTGTATTACTAACTGTAAGTCCTTGAATAGTTGTTGTACAATTTGAATGTATATATTTGTTTTTTCACTAAAGTACAATGACAATGCTAAAAACAATGTTCAGTGGACTGTAAGGCTTGATTCGTACACCACATGAATGCAACTAAATATAAATTCACTGTATTTAATGATTACAACTTCAGTTTGCACACAAAAATAATACACGAGAATAAACATATTTACAAGGTCTTTAGTTGTAAATGATTGTGATACGATGACTTATTATTTGTGCTATATTGTATGATCTTCGACCATGATATATGGTCCACCAAAAACTGCATGTTTTTACCTCCACACCAGCGTTGCCAACCTCGGAGAACAAAATTATCGATTTTTGTCCTTAAAATTATTGTATATTACAAAAGATTATCGTATATTCGTGTTATAGGCGTGATAATTGTATAAACAAGTAGCTATAATACTACTAATAATAGCAATAATATATAATAAACTTATTTAGTAATCTTCAGTTTCGAACTCCGCATCGGTGTCACTATCCTTATCATACCTAATTACGCAAAATAATTACGCGATACGTACTTTCACTTGCCACAGAACGATTCTTAACTTCTTTGTTTTTCACATCCAAACAAAGGCGCTAACATTCACGTGAGCGAATAATCGAGCCTTCTATCATGAACAAACAATATTTCCACCTCCACGTAAATGTGATAGATGCAGGGTTACCAATTCACAAATCGTTATTGATTTATTTTTGGCGAGAATGACTGTTAAAAATGTGTTTTATAATTCTTTATTGCACACCTACAATTTATTTGCACATTCAAAAACTACTAAAAAGTGTACGTTTTAAAATTATCGTATATTCACCTATTATCGCAAAGGCATTATCGTACATCGTATTAAGACTTAAATTATCGTATATCACGATAAATTATCGTATGGTTGACAACCCTGCTCCACACTCACTCTGTTCACACAACAATAGAAAAGCGTTAAGCAAACTTGAACACTGTTGCCAGCTAAAGGCACACACACACTGTTAAATACACAAATAATTCCAAACAGAGTTGTATATATATATATATATATATATATATATATATATATATATATATATATATATATAATATGGTATGGATCGAGTTTGAGGTGGTCGGTGGTCAAACTCAAACAAGTGACATGTAATTTGGGTGTAATTAGAACTTTTAATTAAGCATGGTTTTAATCTAAAGTGTACACCACACTTAAGGCTTAGGGGGAACAGCTAGTGTTAGGCCTACTGAAAACTTATCAGTTATATTTAATTTCAGTTACAATTTTGCATTTACATGTATTACTGAAACGAAAACTTTGACATTAACATTATAAGTAGCCCAATGACTATGGAAAACGTAGTCTTTTGAAATCATTCTTGCACCACGAAACAAATTACAATTAATTTAAAATATTTTGCAGTTTAGCTACGTTATTTGCACTATATTTAGAATAATATATATAGCAATTTATTTAAGTTTCCAACACTGCTTAAAATAATGTAACTGCGACTTGTAATTAAAACCACCAATTGCAATTTGAATAGCTATCAATATTCGAGACGAGACCGAGACTTTCGAGACTGATCTAAGTCTATTCTCGGTCTCGTCCCGATTTATAGAGGTCTATCTCGGTCTCGGTCTCGTCTCGGTATATAAAAATCTGTCTCGGTCTCATTACCATCCCTATACTTTTGTGTGTACCAAAAATAATAGTTATTACATTGCCTACATTACAATACGTTTGAGGAGGACAGGGCTTAGCCTTCGAGAGGGACGATCCGCCTTGCCCCTCCAGCGTCGTCATTGGTATGGAAGTCCACGTTAGTCGTATGTTCTGTAATATCTCTGCTGTGAAAGGACACAGAACATACACACACACACACACAGACAAATTTGGAATCAAATCCTAACAGAATTCAATTAAACAATTTATGTAGTAACCGATGTAGAAAATTAATTTCGTGCTTCACTTTTACTTTCATTATAATTTATAAATTTGCGAATATTTGTTTTGGTTTTCAATGGTCATTCATAAACAATCTTGGTAATATTGATTAGCTTTCGTTCGTAAAACAGCAAAATACTGGCAACACTGGTTTTTGAAGTGACTGGATTATGGTATTTATCAAAGTGATGTTGAGTAGCAAGTTTCACTTTCTTTAGGCGGGAAGTGCGAGGGAAGGGGAAAAAAGACTTCAGGTATTCTGTTCCTTATGCGATAGAAGTAGTAGTTTTTTTTATACTTAATTATTTGAAGGTAATGGTCACTTCACGAAGGTTACAGAACACGAAGCGACTAAAAAACATTCATTTCCGCCGATCAGTGAGAAAGAAAAAGAAGTCACCATACCTGTTCCTTATGCACTTTTCACTTTTCTCAGTAAGAGAATTTTTATTAGTATATTTGTTTTTACTCGAAGTATTATGTATTCATTTACAAGTAATATGCGTGCCACTGTCAGAATTATGGGAATCCATGTATATTTGTTACTGTTGACAGTATGTGTGTCACTGTTCTGATAAATCAAGTAACAAAGATACAATCTACTACTTAGCAGTAGATAACAGTAGTTTTCATGTGCAGTTCATAAATAGATAAATAGATAATCTATTCTACCAGAATAAAAGGTAGATACTTTTCATGTGCACTACATAAATAAATAAATAAATAGAAAAATTTCTAGTAGAGTAAAAACTAGATATCTTTCATGTGTTGTATATAATTAAATAAATAGATAATCTATTCTAGCAGAATAGAAAATTAGATATTTTCATGTGCAGTACATAAATGAATAAATAGATAATATATAATAGCAGAGTAAAATCTGGATTTTTTAATGTGCAGCACATAAATAAGTAAATAGATAATTTATTCTAACAGAATACATAACTAGATATCTTTCATGTGCAGTACATAAATAAATAAATAGATAATTTATTCTAGGAGAAAAAGTATCAGCTGTAGCAGATTCGCAACAAACGACAGAACTTTTAGGATTATGATTAGAAATTAGATTTCTGGGCCTTTGGCATTTATAACCATGTTAACCCGTCACACATTTGAGGAATGACGCCCCTCGGCTATCACACTACCCGGGGAATTGGAGAGGAAGGAAAGAATGAAGAAGGAAAGAAGCAGCCTGGGAGTGTTATTAGGTACCATCCCGGCATTTGCCTGGTATGAATGAGGAAAACCCAACTAAAACTTCACTTAGGATGGCTAGCCTAAAAAAAGCCGTTATAACTTTTCGACCGAGTGTACCCACGGGAAATCGAATCCGGGACCACTCGCACCAAAATCGAGAGCGTTAGCGATTACACTATGCGGAGCACGACAGAATTTTTAACGACATAAAAATGAGCTCCTCCAATTTTCTGGCGAACTTGTTATAAGAATTTGTCCTCAAGTTTATTATTTTCTTCACTTTAATGCCAATCTAGCGATTAATGTAGTATCTATTAATTTTGGACAGTTTTTTTTTTTATATAGTGACAAAAACTAAAGCTTAAAAATTAATCACAATATTGGTCTATATTTTATTTACTCTTGGTTGTATCATAAAGTTTAAAATTAGGAATTAAATTTTCGGGCTTTCGGCATATATGGCCATCTTCGATCGTCACCTGTGAGGAATGAGGTTTTTATGTACCATCACGTCCCCCGCAGGAAATTGGTTAGGAAGAAAAGAATGATAAAGAAGGAAGTGGCTGGGGCGTTTGTCTTAAGGTATCACTCCGACATTTATCTAGTGTGAAGGAGGGAAAGTTGACTTGAATTGATTTTGAGTTTAACGTCCTTTTCAGCAGCGAGGCTATATGAGACGGGACCTACTGATTAACATGGAACCCGAACCATATAAGCTCGAGCCGAAAATCGAACCCGGGTCTCCCATGCCAAAGGCGTGTATGCTAACCGCTTAGCCAAGAAGGAGCTCTGAAGAAGGGAAACCTCACTTAGGAAAAGCTTCTTACACTTTTTCGATTGAATAGCCCCACCGGGAATCGAAGCCGTGATTGCTCGATAGCGTCACTATTATATTATAAGGAAAAGCTTGATCAATGTATACTTCAGTATCGATTTCATCTTAATAGATTGCGTTGTTAAAGTCCATCCCCATAATTTTGTTGAGCTCAATAAGATCCATCGTTTGGTATATGTTCCATGTTTGGCCATTTCCCCCCAATATTAACGTACAATTTCTGTATACTGTATAATATTCATATTATTGCATATATTAAAAATACGCATAGGGATCATTCGTGTTGCTGTAGTATCTAAATTATTTTACCTCAAGTTACATTCACGAAGAAAGATGGATTGACGGGATAAGTTTATGTGGGTGAATTACGGTCAGCACACTTAATTCCACAGTTCTTGTTAGAGTTGCCTATGAGGCAAGAGTTGAGGTTGTTCCATTTCAAGATGTAAAAATACCGATAATGCTTCGTCTCGGGAAAGTGTATTTGTTTCTCTGGGGAAAATGTTGCCTTCTGTTGTAACTTGCCATGAAAATTCTGTTTAGTCTTGTCTTGTAAGTAGCTCTAAAAATATACATTATTTATACTTTTCTATTGTTTTAGAACGGACACTGGCAGAGATATAGACTCGTATATCGCGTGTTGGTGGATCTTCATCAGGTCTTGGGAACGCTAAGTGAAAATGAGCTTAGCAAGAAGACTGAACTTGCTGAAACTGTGAGTTCCAATCCTTTCCTAACGGGTTTAAATTCATCTTACTGAAAGCTACTAGTAATTCATTAGACCGTGTTCAGTTACATATATATGAGAGGTCAGGGAAAATATACAATAAAATTGTTATAACTACAAAAGGCTTCCACCGTTTTGTTACCCGAAATAGTCTACTGATGAAATTGCTGGTTCGCTGTTTTTCCAGACTCTTTCTTTGTAGTATACCGTGTACTAAAACATGGAAGGTACGTGAAGGGGTTGGTGAAACGCTGTATTTTTGGAAGATATTAAAAGCAGTTTCATATAATTCAAATGTATTTACTGCTATAGTAGAAGGGTTGCCTTTTTCATGTAACTAGTAATTCAGGAAAGCCTCACATAGGTAATGTTACTTTTTAAAGGCTAGAAGTTCCTAAAGTATTGCAGTAGGACAACAAGGAATTGTTTGTCGAGTCCTGAAGTGACAGATAAAACTTTTAACATTGAGGTTATAGTGTTTTTATATATATATATATATATATATATATATATATATATATATATATATATATATATATATATATATATATATATATATATATATATATATATATTTGGTCTAGGAATTAATTCGTGCGGTTTTACAAAAGATGGCGTAACTAGCTTATTGTCCCATAGTTTCGTTGATCCAAACATGCGTTGAAAACTACTGTCATTGAGCATCTTGTTTAGTATATGTCAGTTGCTTGAAGCGGAAACAACAACATTTTTTCTTCAACTGAAAATGGCGCATTTTGTGCCTGATAAAGTGTTTTTGCGGGGAGTTATTCTTCATTGCTTTAACATGAAGAAAAGTGCTACCGCAAGTCATCATATTTTAGTGGAAGGGTTTGGTGACCATGCTCTAGCTGAGCGAACGTGTCAGAAGTGGTTTACACGGTTTAAAGGTGGTGATTTCAGCTTGGAAGACCAAAAGCAATTTGGACAGCCAAAAGAATTTGAAGATGAAAAATTGAGAGCATTGCTTGATCAGGATTCGTGTCAAACGCAGGACGAACTTGCAGAAGCATTTGGAGTTGAGCAAACAACAGTTTCCAAACGTCTCAAAGCCATAGGAATGATTCAAAAGATGTCTTATTGGGTTTCACATGAATTGAAAAGAAAGACGTTGAAAGAAGAAAAACCGTTTGCGAATTGCTGCTTCAAAGACAGAAAAGGAAGGGATTTTTGCATCGAATTGTAACTGGTGATGAGAAGTGGATTCATTACGAGAATCCTAAACGAAAAAAGGCCTGGGTGAAATCAGGTGAACCAGGTCCTTCACAACCGAAACGAGATATTCATTGTGCAAAGGTTATGCTGTATATATGGTGGGATTTAAACGTGTGGTGTACTATGAACTTCTGAAACTTGGTGAAACTATTAATGGGCACCGCTATCGACAACAATTAATGCGTTTGAAGCAAACTCTGGCCTGAAAACGACCAGAATGGAATAACGGGCATAATAAACTTATTTATCAAGATGATAACGCTCGACCACATGTCGCAAAACCGGTCAAAACCTATTTGGAAAATGTCGGATGGAAAGTGTTACTCCACCCGCGATATTCACCAGACACTGCTCCGTCTGACTACTACTTGATCGATTGCATGAATAACGATTTGATTGGACAGCGGTTCACTTCTTCAGAAAATATCGAAAAATGGATCTTTGATTAGATTGCGTCAAAAGATGAGGAATTCTTTCGACACGGAATCCGTAAATTGCCTGAAAGATGGGAGAAAGTAGTGGCTAGCGATGGACAATATTTTTGTTAACGTATTCATTTACTTTGTTTTTGAAATAAAGCTTCAATTTTTATTAAAAACCGCACGAATTAATTCCTAGACCAAATATATAAAACCCCGAACTGGATATTGCACTGAATATTTTGGAATCTACGCAACTTTCTATTGTGTGAAGTGGAAAATGTAAAAGAAGTTACTGTAAGACTCTGCGGGCTTCTATCAAGAAACTCTATTCAATGTTATTGGTTAGTTTATTTAGAATTTAGCGTCCTGTTAACCGCTGATGTTATATAGGACGTGGATCTACATCTTAACGTGGGCTGTAAACCATATGAGTTTGGTCTCCCACACCAAAGATGCTTACACTAATCATATAGCAACAAGGAAGTTCTATTCAATTTGAATATAATAATATAATTACATATTGATTCTACAAGATAAGTCAAAAGTCATGGACCTGATTTCAGAAATTCATTCTGTGAAATCTGATAAACATATGTTGAATGAAAAAAAAAATCTTTAAGTTTTACGTTCCATTCTTATGCTCGCTAGGCTAAAGGAGACGGTGATGAATGGAATGGTGGAATGAAGAAACTGGGAGGTAACGAGAGAACCCACGCACACGGGGTTGTTCACCACAAAGTTCACTTGACAGGAGGTGGGATCGAACCCAGGACCCCATGCCCCAGAGGTGAACGCTCTACTACTGAGTCACCGCGGCCTCGCGTTATAAACATATGTTAAACATATATTATTGTAAGGCATGTGCTAAAGGTAAACTTCAAACACATCACAAGTGCTCTATGTGAACATCTCACGTAGCACGGCACACATCAATCCGATAGTCTATCTTCTGCCAAACCTTTTGTCATGTTGCGGTCAATATCAGCAAATAATTTCATGCTCGCTGCTGACTCCTAGCGGTAAAAAGGTGGAAATAATGCATGTAAACTAAACTTTGAAAGTTAACATTTCGAAGCGCATATCTCAAAATAACATATACGTGTATTAAATTTCACGGAATAAATTTTTGAAATTAGGTTCATCATTTGACTTGCCCTGTATAAAAGAAGCTATAGATAACTGGAATTTTGATATGGTAAGATTTAATTATTACTTCATTACAGGGGCGTCATTTAGGGGGGGCAGGGAGGGGCATTTGCCCCCCCTGAGTTTGAGATGTATATAGATTTTATCAATAGAATAGTAGTAAATCAGTGAGAAACGCGAAATTTTACTAATATCAAGGGGTCTTGCCCCCCCAAGCAAAATCTGAAATGACGCTCCTGCTTCATTATAATTGTTTCTAGAGACTTTGGGAATCAACTAGAATGTTTACAAGATATTGATAGATTATTGGAAAAGAAGACAGACACTTTCAATGTAAAACACCACACAAACGGTAAAAAAGGAGAATATAATAAATTTTAAAAGAAACTAATCTGTATTTTGTGCATGATTTTTATAATAGTTGATGGAAATATATTTACTAGTAAAAGAAGATCGTTAGAATTTATCTCAATTGCGGAAAGTACTTCTCAGATATAAGTTTTAAAGCCACAGGTCAATATTAAACGAAAACATGAATAGTTAAAAATAGTGTTGAACGTTGTTGATATAAAGTTTGGACTGTGGAAATCATATAATGGTAATTTAGTGGACACAGTATGTTAAAGACTACCACATTATATTTAAAATGAAATTCTTTTATAAGTTGTAAAGGAGCTAATTGCAAAATACCATATTCTTGTTTATATGAGCCCAATATGGGGTAATTAAATTAAAATATGTAGTCATACTAAAAACATCACGAACCATTTATAAATATTACAATTTATTTAAGTAGTATCATTGAAAGATTTTATTAAATCTGTAAATGTATAATCAGAGATGTTGAACTCGTAGCACAACTCATTCTATCTGTTTTTATATCAAAAATACCTCTCTAAGTCAACACTGAAAGGTTTACAGATAAATAGAAGTGAGATACGGTAAGCCCAAAGGATGCATTTTATTTTTTTCCAGTCTCCCCAATACAACAGTAGATGCACTTTTTCATCTGCTCAAGCCATTTCGGAGTCTATCATAGGTTTTCTGTTACGACTGTTGGAGATAACTCAGAAGATCAATAAACTGCTCTTAGAAGTGAAGGTAGAATTACAGACATTGGGTATTCAGACTAGCTTAAAGTGTAACGAAAAGCCATTAACTAATGTATTACTAAGGATAATCCTATTATTTTAACTCTACACAACGACGATTTATTTATACCGCCATCTTCACCATCGACATAAATACTGTATTACCACAACCATTTCCTTTATAACTTATATTTATAGGATATCATTTCTTTCACCGCAAAGATCTGGACGTCTACCAAAAACAATATTACAGACCATGTCCATTCACTATACACGCCCATAGCAAACAACCAATGAGCATAAATATAATTGCTTCTCACAACAATCACAGATTACTCACACATTCTCCTTAACTAACTCTTAACCATTGAGTGTAATATCTATTTTACATTAACAACTTCATCCAACACAAACGTATTCGAAAATAGTAACAGTAAATCAAAGCATGAGAGTGCTGTAGTATTAACCCAAGTTTTTACTCCAACATAGAAAATCTAACTTATTCCGAATATGGCAAACACTATTTATGACCGCAATGCCATACTTAACAGACTACAACCACAGTTCAACCAGGAATACCATTGAATTCGACCAAATTCATAAACAATACCACCGGACTTGGAAAAGTTCCTATTTTATGTGGTAATAAAGTTTTATTTATAACTAGTTAAAATATAATAAGAAAGCAAAAAGTCTTATTGTTAATTAGGGATAGTTTGTAACCGAGTAGCCTGTTTTATACGTCTGTTTAAACTAATTGACTGAGCCACAATTATTATTATTATTATTATTATTATTATTATTATTATTATTATTATTATTATTATTATTATTATTGTAGTAGTAGTAGTAAGAGCAGCAGCAGCAACCGAGCACGTTTCTTGTATTCATGTAAATATGTAAGAAAGCACGTTTAAAAGTAAGGGTACTTAAAAAATTTGCAAACTAAGAATTTATAGTATATTAAAATGCAGTACTAATCAACTTAGAGAAACGAAATAGCAAAGAAACACTTCTATAAACGTGTATGAAGTTATGCCAGCTCAAAAATAGTACCTCCTAGTCAATGTAAGGACAAATCATTACATGGCTCAATGTTTAACGTCACGGTTAACGAAATTGAGAACGAGTTTAAAATATCTTAAAAATAAAACAAGAATGGTGGTGTTGTGGGTTAACAAGAAGAGAGGAACATGGATAAGGTTGCCATACTGTATGTATATTATAACTTCCATAACGTCCAACCCTCGTTGAACACAAGTCTATATATGTTTTTTAACTACCTTTTATTATACGCTGCTGAAGTCGTCTGCTGTGAATTTTACTGGGCGCAGCCATATAGGTTACAAACAAACTGTTGCTAAGGTGGATGCTAAGGCAGTTTCAATGGTGTCGTATGCAGCACCTGGGAGTCTTGTGAAATAAACTTAAAATTATGATTTTTTTTTTCACGAATAGCAATGAATATATTTATTCTATGAGTATAGGAAAGCTATATTTATCATAATATGAAAGAAAATTACTCTACATTTTAATTACTGCGATCGCCAATGTTTTGCTGGTGTGAGTGACAACAAGTGAGTGGCAACCCCAAGCATGTACAGGAGGGCCTCATAATAATTATTCTAGATTGAGTTTAATTAAAATTATCTAAAATTGACATGCTATATACTTTTGTCATATTGTTTGTTTATCTTCAGTGAAAACGTTTAATATGAAAGGAACTCGATATTTTTCTTTTTTAAAAAATTAATGATCAGATATTCGGAATAAAGAAGTAATTACAGCCCTAGAGTAACCAATGCATTTCAAAACATACAATTATGAATACCTGATGTCAGAAACTTAGCATCTCTTTATAGGAATAATTTCCTAATTTATTCTTCATTCTTTTGTTAGTGAGTGTCCATTCCCTGCTTTGCACTGATCAAGTTGAAAGGCACCATCAGAAATAATTATTTAAAAGATATAATTTTCTAACTATCCTATCTAATGTCCTATTATTAACTGAATTATTTTCTTTACGTCTGCCACGAACGGCGTACAGATTTGTAACATGCCAGATACACATGTATTAAAATTCGTAAGGAAAACACGTACCAACTTACGCTGGGTGATCACTTTACGTAACACTACATCTATGATGATTCAGGGCAGTTAAAGCTCGAGCGCATGTAAGGATGCATCTGTAGGTAGCAGGCGGATCAGTGAAATTGGGTATGCGTGGAAAAAAGGTACGAAAAGCTTACACCAGCCTGGGCTAGTAATCACTACAAGTGGATTTGCATTTCAGTTTCTTAGTAACCATGACGCTTTTAATGCTGTTTCTATGCGCGGTGGCTCAGTGGTAGAGCGTTCACCTCCGGTGCTTGGGGTCCCTGGTTCGATCCCAGCTCGCGCCGTGTGAACTTTGTGGTGGACAAACACCGTGCTCGTGGGTTTTCTCGGGGTTCTCCCGTTTCCTCCCACTTTCTTCATTCCACCATTTCACTCATTTCTCATTATCACCGTCTCCTTTAGCCTAACCGGCATATCTGTGCGATGTTAAAGATTTCATTTCATTTTCATTCTTGGTAGGCCTATAGCAAAACAATTACATGTAGGGTGGTAGCGACTATAGTCGACCTACCTATAGTAATCGTCCACCCTAAAAAGAATTACTCGTAAGATCACTATTTATTACCGCTCAGTATCTAGCACTGCATTTTCGAACGCACCCACGTATTGTGGTTATTCAGTTTTTTGTGCAGGATTAATGTCCTCGCGATTTGGCGGGAATGTGATTGTTCGTGAAGTCGTATGCAATTGTAGCTGGAGAACACAATAACAAGATATTTTTTGAGGATCTTGCCAACAGGTAAGCAAGCTTTAATTTTATAACATTAAAATGAACTGATCAATTTGAATTTCTGATGCGGGAATATATAATCATTAAACATTGTATTAATTAAAGGTTTATTGTTAAAACATTTTTGTTATGTATATTAGGGGGTGGTCGACTACTGTATGGACGATGTGAATACGTATTTTGAAGTCGACCACCCTGGTCGACTACTATGTTTTCCGATACCCATTAAATATTGATACGATTCTTGCCTCAAGGTTCCGCGAAAGAAATAATAAAGCATATAAAGTAGGAAATATTGTTAACTTTTGAATGAAAACAGTAGTCGACCTAGGGTGGTCGACTTCTGTATCTTCGTGGTCGACTACTTATTATTGAAATTATTGATTGCTAATTATAGAAAGTCTGCTTTGAAAAATAGTGCTAAATAATTTCCTAATCATCAGTTGTTAGTTATCGGCATAAATTGTCTCGTAAGTTATTTCATTAAACACTTTATGTCTTTATTTAATTATGAAGAGTGCTTTGGAAGCCGTAAGGTCGAAGGGAATGAGAGCGCGGAAAGCCTCTAGTACTTTTGGTGTGCCAAAAACAACACTTTTAGATAAATTACACAGCAGCCGTCCAGAAGGAAGAAAAATGGTTCCCTCAACGATATTGTCAGAGAAAGAAGAGAAACAACTTGCAGATTGGTTGGTTGCTGTGGCGAAATTAGGGTTTCAAAGAAAAAAAGGATGATCTTCTAAACACGGTGCAAAAACTTATTACTTCTGGTGGTAGGCCTAGGCCATCCCCTTTCAAAAACGGGCGTCCTGGTGTTGGCTGGTATAATGCGTTTTTGAAAAGACATCCCGAACTGTCTGAGAGATCGCCTGAGATAGTGTCGAAAGCGCGTGCGTGTGTATCTGAAACAGGAATAAGAAACTGGTTTAGTGAACTGAAAGATTATCTGACTGAATCAGGATGTGAAAACATACTTGGAGATCCTACACGTATACTAAATGTTGACGAAACGAACTTCCAAATGTGTCCAAAGAGTGGAGTTGTACTAGGCCCTAAAGGATGGGAAAATGTTTACGAAATTGCACCAGGTTCAGAAAAAGATACTATCACAGTACTAGCTATTTGTACTGCTGATGGGAAAACTTTACCAACGATGGTTGTATTTCCATAAGTAAAACCTCCTAAAAACATCGTGGAGTCGGTTCCGGCAGGATGAGGCTTAGGTCTATTCGATTGTGGATGGATGAAGTCTCAAACTTTTTAGGAGTATGTTGCAAATTTGCTTCTACCATGGTTGAAAGAACAACAAACCATGTTTCCGTCTTGTTTTCTGTTGATGGGCATAAGACACACTTAACTCTTCACACAAGCCAGTTCTGTTCGGATAACGGTATTGTCTTGTATGCCCTTTACCCTAATGCTACACACATATTGCAACCTGCTGATGAGGGAGTTTTCAGAGGCTTGAAAACTGAGTGGAAACAAATTGTTCATGAGGCAAGGGCAGAACCCTAACCAAGTCATATCTAAACAATATTTTTGTCCACATCTCTCTGGCGCAATGCCACGTAGAGCAACACCAGCAGTCATAAAAAAATGCCTTCAAAAAATGCGAACTTTTCCTATTTGAGCCCAATAACGTTGATTATACGAAGAGTTTCAAATGAAGAAACAATGATTCCTTGCTGAGTAGTGTTTCTGAAGATAGCAGTAAATCTACAATTATTAATGAGAAATATAAAATTGCGCTCGAAGTAGTGAACTATGAACTTGGGTTGGATGTGATACAAAAGTTTCAAAAACTAGCGGATTCTTGTGAAGAAACGAACGATTCTGACCATGAACTTGCTATATTTACACTGTGGCGAAAACTTTGGCAAAAAAGTGTTGAAAACAGACCCGATAGTTTGTGTACGGGAGGAATGGAATCTACAAAAGAAAATGTATTCAAAGTGCTACGCCGGAATTGCTTGAAGTTGACACTAGTGACCAAAGTATGTCAAGTTGAAAATCTTCAGACTTGTACACTTCAATCTAGCCCTACATCAAGTTATTTTCAAGATCATTTGTGGTGGCCAGGCGAAGCAACGTCAGCGAGGAAGAATAGCAAGAAAAGATTAGAGAAACTTCCTTTCGCCGTGTCTTCTTCTGAATAGATAAAGTACTACTCAGAGAAAGAGAAAGCTAAAGTCTTACAGGAGAGAAAGAAAGAAGAGCGTAAAAGAAAATCTACGGAAACAAAGGAAAAGAGAAAATCTAAAAGCAAGCCAGTTACTTTGGAAGGAACGTCTACTTTGAACCGAGGCAAAAGTAACCAAAATGATGTTGAAGACAGTGCAAAACGTTTTGTCGAGGACGTGCAAGACAAGGACGAAAATCTAATTCAAAATAACATAGGCCTAACAAATACCATTAGGACTTCTTTCAGTGTAACAGACCTGTGTGAAAGTGTGCCAACAAGTAGGGAGAAAAGAAGAAGCACAAATGATGTTGGAGATGATGCTGCAAATGGAAAAGTTGAGTGTATGCAATGTGAACAGTACTTTGACACTAAATTGAATAACCCACTAAAGTGCGTTACGTGTAACCAATGTTCCAGAAAAATGCATTCCCAAAATACTCCGAGCATTTTATCCTGATTTAGAAGCATCAACTGCACACACTTTTGAAGAATTTCAGTGTCCTCGATCCTTTTACGGACAAAGTGACTCCAGTGATGAAGAATTTCTGTTGAACTGTAGTAGGATGTAAGCAAATGTACAGGGTGAGCACATAAACAGTCCCAGGTTTCAAATTAGTGTAAATTTAATATGCAAAGGGATATTTTGCTGACATTTTGAATAGTGATACATAAGCTCAAAAAGTTTTTGTAGCAATAATTGAAATCACAAACACTCGATGTGCGCGCCACCTGTAAACGCGGGAAATATCGAAGCGGTAATCTAGCTCCAACCGCATGTTGAGAAGCGTATCCGGTGTGATGGAGTTGACAGCGTCACTGATGCTGATTCTGGGTTCCCCATATCCTTACATTGTGTCTATTCACCTTTCCACTCAAGTGAAATGTCGTCTCATCGATGAAAATGATCTTCATCAGAAAGTTTTCGTCGTACTCCCTGAAATTTTGCATAGTCTCACAGAACTCACGGCGCTTTACCTTTTCTTCTGAACCAACCGCAGTCGGTACGGGTAACACCGCAAACGCTTGCGTAAGATCTTGCCTAATGTTGTTTGTGGCATCTGCAACTCTCTGCTAGCTTTACGTGTAGACTTCTGTGGGCTGTGTACGAAGGCTGCTCTTACGCGCTCCACAGTTTCCCCGGAGACTGGATGTCGCCCTGAATGTCCTTTTCATTGATCACAAATGCACCCCGTCTCAATAAACGTTCTATATGCCACTTCACAATGGATTTGTATGTGGGTGGACCAGCATTAAATTGTCGTTTGAAATCACGTTGCACTCTCACAAAACTGGTTGTTTTTGCAAATTGTAAAACGCACCAGCTTCGTTGCTGTGGGGTGAACGCCATTTTCGATGTTACTGCCCTCTAGCTGCCCTGGCCATAACTAGGATTCTGAAAAGATAGATGGGAAAATACTTTGAATTTACTGTGCTCTGTACAAAATTTCATGTAAATATTCAATTAAATGTTAATTATATGGCACTTTAAAATCAGGTACTGTTTCTGTGCTTACCCTGTATTACTAACATCCGTATTACAGTTCTTTGCACTATACTAGTTTATTAGAAAGGACAAATTACAAGAAAAATGTGTATAAAAACAGTTTTGTAATATATTGTGAAGTGTTTAGGCATATCTTTCATATCTTAGGCATATAACTGTCTCATATTTTTAGTGGTCGACTACTGTAACAAACACAGGTCGACCACTGATTTTGTGTGGTCGAGCACTATACGTTTTAGTAGTTTTCACAAAATTTAAATTTAAAACAACATTAGAAGAATTTTACTCAAAGTTTCATCCATTGTATTTTTGTAGAACAGTGCACTTTATAAAATGCATGTACTCTTTTTCTTTTGTAATAAACCAGTCAGCAGTAGCAAAGTTTCAAAGTAGATAGTTGTCAAATTCGGTCGACTACTGTCGCATTTACCCTATCCTAAACTATTATGGTTATATCCGAAAGCGAAACAAATAATTTTCAGAGGAGAGTACGTAAACTTCTTTATATAGCCTGCTCGAACCTGGTTTGTTTGTAACCAGCTAGCTGAACAGGAAACGGAAATAACGTTTTCTTCACCAGCGTATTCAACCCCTTTCTTTACCAATGCCAAAATGTTGTGTGTGAACAAAACAAGCGATTAATTAAAATCAAAATTGAACTCAAGAACTGAAAAGGTACTGTATTTTGGGCAAATCTGCAATTTTGGAGCCCTTAATTCGCGCAAGTTGAAATTTGGTGAATAGATCAATTATGATATGTAGAACCAAATACCATCAACATCAAAACAAAAATCCCTAAAAATACCTGCACTTTTGGTAAGAACTTTCAACCTCCATAACTTTTGACTCCTTAGTTCGCGCACATTGGATTTTGGACCAATTAGGATATCGAGTCCTTAGAGCGCAAATTTTGTCAAGTCTAGGAAGCTTAGGTGGGTGAGTCATGTAGCTAGAATGGAAGAAACGCTTTCAAAGTCTTGACTGGAAGACCAATCGGAAACGGCCATTAGGAAGACCTAGGCGCAGATGGGAGGACAATATTAAGATGGATCTCCCAGAGACAGAAATACAAAGTAGAAACTGGATGCAGTTAGCTAAGGATAGAAGTCAGTGGAGAGCTTTTGTGAACGCGGCATTGAACCTCCGGGTTCAATAGGCCATAGAGTCAGTTAGTTAGAGTGCTAAGGTTTCATGTCCAATTTTAGAAATTTTACAGGAAAGCAAAAGTAAAAGTTCATTTTTTAATGAAAATTGCAAATTGTTGTATTAGTTGAAATAAATTCTAAATTATAATTTTTTGTGATTATATTAATAGCTACACTTAAGATATTATATTAAAAGTTAAAAACAGCAGCAAATAGCATTTGGTATTTTTGTATAATGTTGCTCATTCTAATTATAATGATTATAATGTGGTAAGAAAGAAGTGCTTTCAAACAATCACAAACTGTGAAACTATTATGTATTAAATGAAAACCAAGTTATTGTAAAAGACGATTGTAATATGCGTATGAATGTAAATAGTATTAGTTACTATTTTAAATAAATTGATTAATGCTTTTTTTTAGACAGATTCCTTGTTTCCATTTTTAAACAAAGAGTACTGAAGTGTTTGCACCTTGTCTTTCACATGAGTGCGCAAACGTTTTCTGACGATGAGAATCTTAGACTCATTTACATTTTTTTTGCCTATGTTAATCCCCTAGGAAACAAAATTTCTCGGATATTGTCTGAGGTTCTTGTTCATTTATTTTCAACGAACATTTGAAGCGACACTTCTCACAGTCAACTTTTTTAGGCATTTTTTTAAGGAATAATCTTCCTATGTCTTTTAACATGCTCTTTACTAGTTAACCTGCACATTTTTCTGACATATTTCTTCCATGACTCAGGACAAACTTTCATTATACTGGACACCTCCTCCTTCTCAACCTCCTTGTGTAATTCAATTGATGACACTACAGATGAACTATCACCATCGCACACTTCAGTATTGCTCTCCTTCTTATCCTACGGTGGGACATTGTTAGAATCATCTTGAAGTACTGAGAGTTCGGAGTCCGATCCAAATGAACTACTGCTATTTTTTATCCACAAGTTCGTATACTATTTCACTGTCACTAAAATGCTTGTTGCGAATTATCTTTTTAAGTACAGTTAACATTGCTGATTTTAGGGTTTTATACAGGATTATTGTCAGAAAGCACGCGAGATTATATTTCCTTTGCTGAATAATGTTGCACTAAAGTATTCTTAAGTATAATCGTATATGTTTAGTGCTTCCTTCTTCAATGTGTGATAAAGAACAAAATTATGTGTGTTTTCAAAGCGGAAACAAATTTTGAAATCATGGTCTCTCCGTAGAGCTACTATTTAGTGTGCTAATTAGAATAATTGAACAAGACTCAATTTACTGAAGATTGGAGCACAAGGTTCAACGTCTCATACTTGCAAGAATATAGGGGACCTTAAGTTCTATATCCGGACATGCATCCGTTGAGCTCTAAAAAAATCTTTCAAAGGATATAGGACAATGTTTCATTCAGTTTTCTTGTAAATAATTACGATCTCTTATGCTTTATTATCGCTATTTGAAAGAGCATATCATGCGCCATCTACACGTATGTATATATAAAAAAATTCGAATGAAATTTGGATTAGAACCTTTGCGCTCTAAGGACGAAATATATAGAACCAAATAACCTTAAATTCAAACTCAACACATAAAAAAAGACTTAAAATACCTACATTTCCGGCTGAATCTTGACCCTCATAACTTTTGATTCCGTAATTTGGGCAAATTGAAATTTAATGTGTAGACCAATCAAGACACGCAGAATGGAATAACGTCAAACTCGAACTCAGAAAAATCAAAACGCCTAAAATTCGTCACCGACGCAATTAAATTAGATCCTTTATCACATAATGACAAATAATGTAGAAATTAGTTTTAAGCTTTTTCACTAATGCTGGCAGTACTAATCTACAACACTGCAAGATGATGACACATATGTCACTTAACGATGTCAAATCTCTGAACAAGAAATGTCAATCAGTGGCGCAGCCAGAACTAGAACTGATTTTCTTGAAAACACGACTCTGAGAGCTGAACCAAAGAGAGTTTGTGATAAAAACAGTTGAGGAGCCGGTATCGAAAAAAAAAAAAGTTTCAGAGAAGTTTCGATTCACGAATCAGTATCAATTTCCTCAGAAAATCAATTTCAATTCTGGACTGGAACCAAAACCCACAAGAGGCCATGTGCTTATCGTTTCCTTAACCAGGACCAATCCTGATAATAAGGGCTTAATTTATATATATATATATATATATATATATATATATATATATATATATATAGAGAGAGAGAGAGAGAGAGAGAGAGAGAGAGATAAATAGGGCGTTTCAAAACAACACCGACAACGTTTGGGAGGTGATTCCTGACACCAAGATAAGATTAAAAATATCTGTGTGTACAAATGCTTCCTTAAGGTCCATAGGACCAAATTTAAAGGTCCATAGGACCAAAACTATGGGACCGACCATAGCTGGGTCGAGACTTCACTTAGGAACTAATATATGCTCTATCCAAAAATCCATGTTTCAGAATCCTGCTTTACTTTCAGAATAGTTTTTATAGAGGTAGTTGGTGAGTCTTCAAATTTTATGCTCTTAGCCAAACTCACTTTCCGTGAGACCTTAGGATTCTGAAATATTAATTTTTGGATAAGGCACATACCGGCATTAGTTCGTACCTGAAGTTTTGACCCGATTACAGTTGGTCCCATAGTTTTGGAGATATGGACCTTTAAAGTTTATTTTTTTCCCACGCTCCTTATACTCACGGAAAGATCTTAAAATTCATTTCAAAAGGTAGAATCGCTGACATAACCAAGCCCTTGCGTAAAACAGTGGTTAGCGAGTTAGAAAGTTACTGGTTTAAGCTTTACTTCAGATCGTACTTTCTTCTCGATCGCTATTTCATTTTTTCCTATTTTATCAAATTTTAATTTGGAGTGACGAGAAGTGCTGCGTATTTAGTTTTAGAACAACTATTCTGGATTTTGATTGGCCACATTCGCTGAATATTCCGCGATGTAACGAGAAAAGAAAAAAAAAACAGTAGGAAGAATGCAAGTGGTACTACTGTGAATTAATATGGACCAATATGAAGAGACAAGAGCATATTAAAACAGTAGGTATTGTTTCGTGTTTGTATACGTGTAAAGTGTTGTTCGCAGATGAACCTAAACAGAATCCTAACTACACGTACAACGACAAGATTCCAATTCGACTCTCCTACACGAAAGGGGAGGGAACCATTGTTATATGTATAAAACCGTAATCTTGAAACAGTCTAGCATGAAAAACATAAGCATTTAATTGTTGCATGAAAAATCCTTAAGCGAATGCTTAAAACATGCAGTTCTATAGTCTAATCCCACGCCCACTTCAGGATTTACGTTGACCATAGTTATTTTCTAGTTTTTAAAAATAGTGTAATATACAGTACTTTGTATGCAGACTGTTTTCACGATGTTTGCTAACTTCTTTGTACGCTAGTATGATAACTATTTTTTTCCCGGAAATATTTTAAGAATTACAATAGATTAGCGTTATACATTCTGTAAGGAAAATACGTGAATAAAGAACGTTCCCTCAAACTAGAAAATATTCTATCATTTTCTTAGTGAAAAGACGTAGACTTTTTATTGACCGAAGTTGATTTCGCTCTATTCTCTGCGTGGGAATTGCTTCGTTCAAGGGTACAATTGTTAAGAAGGAAGACTTGCCAAGATGACTGAATTGCGAAGGATTGATGAACGAATGTCTATCAGAAATCTTTGAAAGAACGAAGAAAATGGAAGTTCTCCAATATAGTTTTCCTCTCTTTTGCCTCTATTGTGGTTCGATATGATGTGTGATATTGAATAGACAATATTTATGAGTTAAAAGTGTATTATTAAGGGAACATAACAATATACGTACTCAGAGACACAAACTTGTCATCTATAAGTATCATTTAATTTTTTCCGGTATCACAAAAGCTGGCGGTGTCGATTTCTATGTACACAATATATCTTTTTATCTTGCCTTTTCTTGTACATTTGCTGTATAATTTATAAATCGCATATTTCGAAAATTGTCTTGCTTTAAGGGTAGTTTAAGATGATGGACAGCTCTATATGCCGTACGACTTTATATTTGTAACAGATGTATATGTTCAGAATGAAGCCTCGAAATTGATCACCTTCTTTCTTATATAATAATTCTTGAGAAGAATTCAAATGAACCTGAAATAGCGAAATGAAAAATGAGACAATTTTGTTATAAATAGCAAGGTGCTTACAACATTACGGGGTACAAAATAAGCTACAATGTGATTGATTGGTAGAGTGCGACAAGGTCATGAAGAGATTCGGTAGATACAAAGAAGGACTGGTGTTTATGGAGAAAAAATCTTCAAGTTTTACGTCCCACGGTTATGCCGGTTAGGCTAAAGGAGACGGTGATGATGAGAGATGAATGAAACAGTGGAATGAAGAAAGTGGGAGGAAACGGGAGAACCCCGAGAAAATCCACGAGCACGATGTTTGTCCACCACAAAGTCCACACGGCGCGAGCTGGGATCGAACCAGGGACCCCAAGCACCGGAAGTGAATGCTCTACCACTGAGCCACCGCGCCCCCCAGGTGTTTATGGAGAGTAAAATAACTCCTTTGAGATTTCAATTCTAGTGCCCGATCATAATTAGGCTTAATGTCGAATTGCAGTCTGGAAAGGAAATTAATTCAGATATCTTTCTTTGTCTTTAAACCAGTCGTGAAAGAATAAAACTGGAGAACTTGGTGTCTGAGAACTCAAAACGCATTGATATCTGATGGTCAAGGTTTTGTTTCTGCGACGATAAACCTTCCAGTTTCTAAGTCTAGAGCGAGCTGTTTAATTAAATGTCAGTGTTTTCCATTTCCTTTTTCAATTCTTTCTACACTGAAAGTTTCTTAGTATTACGTAATCCTGAAGGGTCTGCAGTCTTACTTGCTTTTTCTTTTACGATTATTAAAATATTAGAAGAGGAAGTAAAGTTCTTATTTCTCTAAATATACATGAAGTTAGGCAGAAGCTATTTCATATATTTTGGATATAGAAAAACTGATTTTAGAAAATACATTCACAAGCATTTACATAAACATCCGATTTTCTTTATATTATTAGATATGTTCAACGAGAAGTGTATTTACTATTACTTCTAGGCAATTTCTTTATAAGTGCGTTTGATCTCACGAGACACCAAATCCTACAATTGTTTCATAGGGAGTTTCCTTTTACATCTTGAGAACATGTCTAGAGAGATTAAGACAAACTTCCGTCTTTATGTTGCTTTAAGTTCATCCGTTAACGATAACGTTTCTTTGAAACTTTTTGAACGAGTAGGGAAGAAGAGAAAAATAAGGAAATAAATTCAAATTGGACATTTTTCTAAACTGAACACATATCATGATTGTTGCACAACGAAAAAGGACGGGACTCAGTAGTAGTGTTCACCTTCGGAGTTTGAGGTCCCGGTTCGATCCCAGCTCGCGCTGAGTGGACTTTGTGATGGACAAACATCGTGCTCGTGTTTTTTCGGGTTTCTCCCGTTTCCTCCCACTATTCATTCCACCATTTCATTCATTTCTCATCATTATTTCCTTTAGCTTAACCGGCATAACAATGGGACGTGAAACTGAAATATTTCATTTTTACAATGGAAGAGGAAGTTTTTATTGTCTGTCCGTCTGTTTGTAAATGCATATGTCTAACAAACACTATTCAGTGCTGAGGACAGTGGCTTGGTTCTGTAATCCAGGTTATGTCCATCCTAAAATGCATAAGTCCTAAAAATGTGAGCACAAGATCTATATTTTTAAGTTGCAGTTTAGAACTAGTGCATGTGAGGTTGAATACATGGCTGGATGAATAGATTAGAGTTCAACGTCCCTTTCAGCAGCGGGGCTATTGTGACGTGGACCTACAGCTTAACACGAAATCCGAAACACATAAGCTCCCGCTGGGAATCGAACCCGGCTTTTCCGCGCAGAAGGCGCGAACCTTGACCATATAGCCACGAGGGAGCTCTAGGTTCAATACAGCTTAAGACTATTGTCATGTCTCTTTGCAATTTTAAGCTCCTTGGAGGCGAGATGGAGAGCCTATACTGTGAAAGTTGATCGTGCTTGATGATCTCTGTACTCGTCAACTATGTCGGATTCAATCTCCAGTCGTGAGCTCACGTTAATAGTAGGTACCGTCCTTCATAACTTTTTGATGCATAAGGAAGCAAAATTCTAATCAAATTGAATATATTATTTAACGAATCGAAATGAAATTTTAAACTTCTAAAAAGATTCTCGGAGGTCACTAAAAACTTGATTTCTAAATAAAAGTGATTTACTAGGGAAAACGTCTGAAAACAGCCTTCAAACTCACCGAGTTTGTTAATAATTTGTAAATGAATGTTATAAACCATCAAAGGGTCAATATTAATATTTGTCTAGGATTTTAAAAAGTCAGAAATTGTGGTAGAGGATAACACTATATTCAGTCAAAGATGTCAATAAAGAATAGTTTATTGATTGCTGGAGAATTTAGTTCGATTGATTTTTCTTTCGGGAATAACTCTAAAGATTGACTTGTATTTCAAATGATCTTCTGTAATACGATATTGTTAATTTCTCTCTGATATGTCGAGGAATATTAGTTTAGTGGTGGGATGGATTTTGATCTCACCATTTGCTCGATGGGTTACTAAATAAAAAATATCTTATTTGCCAGCAGATTAGACATACTTTTTTTTTGTTTTTTTTTTTTTTTGTTACGGTGTGCAACAGCGTTCCAGCTATACTATTCAGTGACTCAATAAATGTAGTTTGGATACAATTGCTTTATTTACTGTTTCATATATGTTTGTCTCCTAGACGTACATGCGCTATAGATATCTTCAAATGCGCTTGCAATTCTGAATTTACGTACGCATATGTTTCTTGCTTATATGTCACATTATAATAATAAACATTACATTAAAAACATTACAATATTCAATGAAAATATTTGTTTCTGAAATTGAATTCATAAAATGGGACGACTCTTATACTCTGCGTCCTGTATGGAGGTAAATAAATAATTAATTATAAAATAAAATACGAAGAAACCTAAAAGGTTATTTTCATCACGTTCGAAGATTCAATACATCGCGATTTCAACAGTTCTTCTTGCTACAACGCAGCAACTAATTGTTCATGACTACAAAACAGCTCAACTGTAAGTATAATACCTTCAATGCACTTATCTTTTCCTATTTACACTATGGTTGAATTGAGTGTTTTATGCCACAATACTTTAGACTCTTCTGAGCCATCTTCTCCAAATTTAGCATTCTATTACAAGACAACAAGAGAGAGGTTCTTATTGTGAGGTTTTGAGAATCTATAATGTCATTGACGATTGGCGAAGAATTGTTCCAAATTTGAATCTAGTTTGTTCAATATGTTCTTTTTAATTGTTTTTTAAATATGAGCGTAAATACATCGTATAGCAAACATTATTTCTGTTAATTGAAAGTACCGTGTCCTACTTATTTTGTGTCGAAGATTCAGTATATTTGTTTGCGGAAATGCATTTTATACTCTGTATACAGGGTGTTAATGAACTATACCGACAAACTGTAAGAGGTGGTTTCTCACATTAAAATAAGAGAAAAAGTTCATACGGATTTATAGCGAAAAGTGCATAGTTTCAGAGTTAGGGCTGTCCAAAATCGCGAAAAATGCTAAATTTCAATAGGCTCTATTTCGAATTCCAGAAACTGTGGATGGTGGTTTTTATGAGCGTAAAGAAAGCCACGCATACACAATCCAAAAGTTCATATTTCATCAATTATCAATAGGTGTAGAGGATATTGCATGGTTTAATTCTCAGATATATTTTCAATAGAGTTTTCAGATATACCCTGATTTCAAGAAGGGTCCAAATTAGGTAGGAGGTAAACCTTGACAACAATGGACATCCAATGCTTTGGAGGGAAGGCGGAAGTGTTAGGAGCTGGCAGTTCCATGTTTCTTTGTGTTCGGAATAACGTGTGATGATATGTGTTTTGTCATGGTATTTTTCACGTTTTTGTCACTTATAAGCGTGAAAGAAAACACCGCATCATGCCTTTTCCCGAGTACAAGAGACCGTGCTGCAGACGATCCTTAACACTTCCTACATCGCGCCAAAGCATTCCGTGTTCACTGTATCAAGGCTTATCGTTTGCCTACTTTGGATGAATCATAAAGTTAAAGCATATCTCAAAATTCTGTTTTTGGCATATCTGTGAATTTCACCCTGCAGGGAATAATATCTATACCCATTGAACATTAATGAAATATACATTTTTGGATTGCGCATGCGTGACTTCCTTTAGGCTGACAAGGACCACCATCCACAGTCTCCCGAATTCGAAATAGGACCTCTTGAAATTTGTCTTTTTCACAATTTTGGACAGCTCTAGCTCTAAAATTATGCACTTTTCGCCATAGGTCCATATGAATTTTTTCTCTTATTTTGATGTAAGGAATCACCTCTTACAGTTTTTCGGCATAGTTCGTTAACATCCTATACTCTGTAACGTTCTTGATTTATCAAATGTCATGTAGTGAGAACTAATACCAGATTTATACATCGCAGTTTCAGTAAAATACCAAAGAACGACAGACAAAGGACTGTCATTGCATCATTGTAAATTATAATTGTGTATAAATAACAGAGGTGGCCCGTCATAAGGGGCCCAATGAGCCCGGCCCTTCCACTGTTTTATGTTAACGTAGAAAAATGATGTATCTTAAGTTATCCTGCTAGTATTGTTTCTATAATTTCCCTCTGAACCAAACACAGTAGTTCTGACTCCTTCAAATCAGTTTTTCCATGTACTACTTACGCTTATGGGCACGCTATTCACGCGGTCAGTATAAGGTAAAGGCAGAAAGGGCCTGAGCTGATTCAGTGTGACTTAGTGTCGTATTGCATTGACTAGTGTGACGAAGAACGTGAAAACAGCGTGGCATGGGCCAAGAATCGTTGGCTCTCATCACACCATCCCACCCGACCCCTTCCGAACGAAAAGGTTTGAAGCTTGCCTGTTACCAAAATTCGCTTACGCGCGTTTTCAATAGTGAATACTCAGAACTTTTCCACTTTTAAACATCCTTTCCAGAAAATAACTTAATAGCTGTATCCCGTTCCTCGGATGCTGAACAAAGAAAAGCTCAAATCCGAACTATCAACCTCATACAGCAACGATGTTCTTTGCGCAATTAATAACACCAGTGATTTATTACTATTTCTGCGTGACAATGACTTAACATATACATTTTCTCAAGTATCAAAACTGGTGGACACAACGCCTGTAGCTACAGCAGAATTAAAACGTTGTTTCAGTATATTAAAAAGGGTGAATATTTGTCTAAAGAATTCGATGAGCGAAGACAGACTCAATGCACTAACAATGTTGTCTGCACACAAAGTGTTGAGTTGAGTGATTTGAGTTTTACATCCTTTCAGCAGCGAAGCTATATGAGACGTGACCTACTGATTAACGTGGAATTCAATCCACATGGGCTCCCGCCGGGAATCGAACCTGGGTCTCCCACGCCAAAGGCGCGCACGCTAACTACTTAGCCACGAAGGAGCTCCCTCTACACACGAAGACTATATTACCACAATAAAGGAATTTAACATAAATGATCAAGAAATTCTCCAGCCTTAAGCACAGAAAAGTAGAGCATATGTACAGATAATTAGGTGAGTACCATTTATTACAGAAAATATTTTATGTTGTGTTGTTGCCATATGATTATACTTAATGTGTTCGTATGATAAGTTTTTCTAACTGCAATTTCGACTTTTTAAGCGATTCACTTAATAATCAAATAATAACAATAATATCTTAGTAGTAGTAGTAGTAGTAGTAGTATCCATAAAGTATTTGTCTTGAGGCCTGGCCCACCCTACCTTTTATTCCACGAGCCGCCAGTAATGATAAATATTTGATCCACATTAAAATACAAATAATCATAATACTGTTTTCTGTCTCCCTTTAGTCTACAAGACATACATGCGGAACGTAAAAGTACAAATTTCGTTTCATTTCTAATAGTACTCTTTTAATTTTTATGAACCATTTTATCCCCTATGAATAAGTGGCCCGCGTAACGTAGTCGCTAACGCTCTTGCCTTCGGTGCGAGCGGTCCCGAATTCGATTCCTGGTAGGGACACTCGGTCGAAAAAATGTTAAACGCTTTTTCAGGCCAGCCACTCTGAATGAGGTTTTCCTGTGTTTTCCTCATTCACACCAGGCAAATGCCGGGGTGGTACCTAACTTATAGGTCCCAGCCGCTTCCTTCCTTCCCCGGATAGTGTGCTCACTGAGGGACGTCATCCCTCAAAAAGTGACGGGCTAAATGGCCTTAGATGCCGAAAGCCCAGAAATCTAAATCCTAAATCCTAAATCCCCTATGGATAAGACAGACAATGTCCGTTTCAATGTTGCAAAAATAAATAGATTAGGAATTACATTTTTGGCCTTTTGGCATCTACGGTCATGTTAGGCTGTCCTGTTTGAGGGATGACGGGCCTCGGCGATCACATTATCCCAGGGAAGGAAAGAGAGAAAGGATTGGGGAAGGAAGGAGGCGACCTTGGACCTATATGTTAGGTACCTTCCCGGTATTTGCCTGATGTGAATGAGGAAAACTTCACTCAAGACGGGTGGCCCGAAAAGCTTTCACACTTTTCGAGGGGGAATCGAACCCGGGACCGCTCACACCAAAGGCGAGAGCATTAGCGACTACGCGATACGAAGCTACCCTAAAAGAAATAGAATCCTCAGCCCTTACTTAAAAGCGGAATTTTGGAGAAAACAGACTCATGTCGGTTTATTTTTAATGAGAAGTTTACAGTCAAGTTTTAACTTTCGAAATGGATGGGATCCTAAGGTAATGTTACTTTTAGCATGAAATTTTTACCTTTCTTTTCTTCTTAACATCATTTTAATCATAGTGACATTAATACAATTCCAGTTAGAGGTACTTACTAACTATATTCAAAAATTTATTTCAAACTATTCAGTTGTTCGATCGTATTAGATAAAAATTAAGACTTACTATCACCTTTCTAAAACGACATCATTAAGTATCATGGTTGTTGGTACACCTTCAAAGTAAATAGATAAATTCAATAATACCGTACAGTATAGAAAGAAACGATGGGTTCTTCTTACACATGTATCGGATTGTTTATATGATGGATCATGTATACTAGTACAAGTATATATGTGTCCTTGTGCAACAATGGGTTAAGATACTATATTAACTTTTTCCCTGCAGCAATGTTGTCTTCAGTGCTTACACTTCGCCAGCTAAAACTCAACGAATGTTTTAGGTCTTTGGTAAAAACGAATGCCTGCTATTCTTCATTGTATAACAGCATCTGAGCAAATTTTCCAGAAAGAAAAAGACGAGAGAAAATTAGTAAAATTAGGAATGAGAAACCACGGCTTCTAAGTTGATAATGAAGTTACAAGGTTTGTGTACTGAGAAGAAAAACAAAATTAACTATACCAGGAGAACGACATTTTCAAAGTTATGCTCTTTTTCCTCACGGAAACATCTGGTACATTTCCTCTCGAAAAAAAGAGTACAGGAGAAATGATAGTTGTTGGCTTTGTTTGTGTTGCGAGGAGAAATTTTAAAATATGGAGAATGTCTGCCATGGATCTGTGGAAAACTAACTAAGGTAAATGAACGTATTAGTACAGAATAACAATGTTTTACATTGCTCGCATATTTTTGTTTTAAAATTGAGGGAGTTACAAGCAGTATGAGCGCCACTGTTTGGAATATGTTTATCATTGTTGGGAGTATATGACGCTATTACTAGTACGTGCATCATTCAACATATGTTTCAATAACCTGTAAAAAATTTATTGTAAACTATACGTATATATGAAGATAGGTCCTTCTTCACTTCTCTACATAATGTCCATTGAAATTCAGACATTTGGGCTCACTATTGCACCACTTTGTCCAAACCCTTTACAAACAATCAGGGCTCTTGCTACTTAAAACTTTTCTCACATTCCGCTTTAGTACTTTATCACAATTTGCAGGAGACCAGGTCGCTTATGTCGAATCTGAACTCTTCTTCAGTCAAACGCATTTCGATATATGCGACTTCGTCTCTGCTGGACGTTAACGCTCACTCCCACTTAATGTGGTAATGCTAATTCTAGCCAGTAATGACGTCACAATGAACGCAGTGTGACTCGGAGCTTTATCGTGATGGATCTTCTAGTATTTGACAATCTCCAGTCGGACCCGATCGATTCTGTCTTGCAGGCGTTTGAGGACTTCCATGTCACACAATTGTAGTAAGTCGCGTCGACAGCCTTCCCTTGAAGCAGCAATTGTGTCTATAAAGAAGACAAGGAGCATTATCTTGATCCTGGACTTGATTATTCTTGCATTTTGGGAAGCGGGAATTACTTACTGTGCCACTCCAAACTTCGGCGCTTGCTTCGAGTATTGTAATGGAATTCTCATGTTTTATGCTGTTATTACGTTGTTCACTCTACAACTGCTCCAACATTTACCGAAAAATGTCAAGTCGTTTTTTCCTTTTGTCCGCCTTCCGGCAATTTTGACATTAATTTCGCACAAATCTAGGAAATTTTCGCCACTTTACTAGTCGAAGGGCGTCCAGAGCATTCATCATTCTTTGTTTTCCTGTCCGTTCTTGAAATCTCCATCCAACGGAAAACGTGGGCTCTTTACAGATCCCAGGTCCTGGTAAGCCTCTATAAATCATGGTGAACGTCTCTAAAGCGGTTTTTCCAAGCTTGAAGCAAGATTGAATGGCATATCGTTGCTCAAGAGAATATTACATACTGAGCTTTCAAAAATCTTGATGTCGTTTTCATTACGGTTCGCATGACAACCGACCATAACACTATCGGAGCTCAAAATCGACTGATCAGGGAGCGTTGGTTAGCCAAGTCTCCCCAACACTAATCTTGCTCGTGGCGGATGTGCTGTTGAGGACTGGAGCGCCGTGCGGTTGCAAGTCTCATTACTTTCCTGGCATATCCTGTGCATATATTTCGTACGTGGTTGTTGTAACGTCATATGCTGGTCAACTTTGACAAGCTTAGTATGGACATAAAATATTGTCGTATCAAAATCAATGAAGTGCGACTTCTTTCCGCAACAGCAAACTTACCAATCTATTTAACTGTTTTTTCTTTATGTAAGGAATCTGTAGCATCGTTTCCTTTTCCTGAATAACTGATAGGTTTTCTAGAACTCGTAATTGAGAATAGTAGTAGTAACATTTAAGTTAATTACAAACTTACTTACATCAACTATGAGCTATAAACTAGATATAATCGTCCTGGTTTATCTCTCCAGTTGCAATTAAGATATTTTTCGTCAATTAAGATATCTTTCCTTCGTAATTGCAGAGATGTCCTGATAAAGACAGTGCTACTTTAAAGACCATCCTTAATTCTCCCCTGTATGTGTCCCTTTAATCTTCAACTAATTTTTAACGCTGGATATTATCCTTATTTATGAGACAAGCTTATGTTACTTGCATATTTAAAGGCGAATCTAAGGATTAAGTTTCTTCTGGCAGATTTATAACTTTTTTTTTGCTACTGGAAACAAAAACAAATGAATTAAATAGTAATAATCATATCAAAAATTTTTTGTCAAGGTTTTCTATATAAAGAAAGAAAAGTACGTAAAATCGTATGTTAAGTTGTAAATCCTGTTCTTTTTGGACTTAACGTACAGCAAACGTATAACTGAAAAAGCATTTTTTATAATACTTTCTGTATAAGTGTTCCATCTATACGTACTTTCCGTATAAAACAATATAGGCGGTCAGGATCTCACATACAAATGGACGTATGTAACACATAGATGACAAAGGTAACGTTCATATATGTATGTAATATAAGGAAGACTGTTAGATATCAGATGTCCTTCAAAAGCATAATGTAACATCTAAGGGCAGTGCATATGTAGCATATGGATAACGTATGCTCCATACTGATTTCTGTAGTACGGAAGAGAATTCCGTGTATTTGTATATACAATATACCGCTGTCCGAGAACAGATTTTTATCAGTGTACACATTTGGTAAACGTTTTAGCTTCAATTCCGGATGCTATTAGAAATAAATAATTAAATTAAAAGAATACTAATCAAAATTAATTTGCATTTGTCCTACACAAGGCGTTCCTCTGTCAGATTACCCAGCAAGTGATAGAGGTATCGTAGCGAAAAAACCCTGGATCTTCCTTATGGAAAAACTGATTCGGTTATTTCTTTTTACAAAATGTGAAATTTCGTTTCTCCACATCTGACTGAACAAAAGTCATAAAGGGCACAACCTCCAGAAAGGCCTCCTAAGCTCTCTAATTGAGCTCTGAATCATTAGATTAATGCAACTGAGACTTACAAGATTATGCTGTCAATTATTAATGTCAGTTTAAAACATTATACATTTTAAATATAAATTATACCTTATGACAAATTGTATTGATTAGATTGTATTGCATTTCTTATAATGTAAATTACACTATGATTTAACAATGTTTATCTCAATATAATGTTCTGATGAGGCTCCTGTTGAGAATACTGTGTGAATCAATTGGTCAATTAAAGTACACTTGCTTACAAGCAATTAGATAACTTTTAATTTACAGGAAAGCGTGTTGAAGGCAATCGGTTATTAGAAAAGAATTACTGAGTGACTTCTAGACATGACTTCTCTATGTGATCGACCACTCGATACAGTGCTATTATACCTTCCTTCTTGCCATCTCTGTCTATAAGATGGGAACGTGCTAAGTCTGTACACAGTCCAATCTCTCTCTCTCTCTCTCTCTCTCTCTCTCTATATATATATATATATATATATATATATATATATATATATATATATATATATATATATATATATATATAAGTCTTGACTAGGTGATTGACCAACGTCTAGGCTACGAGCTCGTAAATCCCTTAAACCAGAAACTTAAAATTTGGACAGAGTGTAGGATTTCTGATGTAAGGTTTCACTAAGGAACGATTTTAGAAAATTGACAGGGAAAATATGGAAAAAGGGGTAGCAATTAACTTAAAATGTCCATATATCACAATTTCTGAATTTAGAGACATGGAATTTCATATTTGAACTTTGAACTAAAATAATTAGACATGTGTTTCAGCGGTTTTTTATATTTGGATTAGAAAGGAAGAAAATAGGATTAGAGGAAAAAGTGATGTGAATAAAAATTATTATATTAAAGTGTCCATATCTCGGACTCTCTTAACGTTAGAAATACGAAACTAGGTATTTGAATTTCTCATTTAAGATAATTAGACGCATGTTCCAGCATTTTTCGATGTATCTCTCAGAAAGGAAGAAAAAGGGCGGAGTTACAATTGTTATAATTTGGTGATCATATCTCGAAATTGGTTAAAGTTAGAGACATGAAATTTGGTGTTTAGATCTTTCATTTGAAACAATTAAATACGTGTTCAAGCATTTTTTTAATATTTCCGATAAAGGGAAGATAAAATACGGGAAGGAAAAAAAATCACGGATTGGAGTTATAATATTGGTCATATTTGAAATCTCTTAAAGTTAGAAACATTAAAATTGGTATTTAGGCTTTTAATTTAAAATAATAAAAGATGTTTCAACATTTTTGGATATTTCATTTAGAAGGGAAAGAAAAAGTGTAAGGTTGTAATTGCTAAAATAACATGGCAATATCTTGAAACTCCTTAAGAATGGAGACGTGTTAATTAAGGAAGTGTTTCAGCGTTTTTTAATGTTTCCCTTATGTAGAAAAAAGAAAGGATGGAGGTTATAATAGTTATAATAATATGGACATATCTCGAAATCCCTTTAAATTATAGACATGTTTGGGATATGAGAAGTGCGAGACCGTAGATCGAGCAAATTCTGGAGTCTGTGGGCGAAGTTTCCAACTAGCCGAAGGCTACTACTTGATAAAATACTATTTTAGTCACCACCACTTTGAGCTTATACAAGGATTTCAACTCCGTCCTATGAGAAGAAAGAATATGTCGTCTACCATTAAATTAAAATTTCTTAATATTTTAGTTGGCTTAAGTAAAGGGAACTTTGAATATTATCATCATCATACGTATTCTGCCATTATTGGCAGGTTACTTGCTGCAACTAGATGTTTCCATGTTCCACGGTCTCCCGCTAACCTCTTCGTCTGTACGTACGATTTTTCTGTTTTGATACCGTCCATCAAATCATCAATTGTAGCCTCCTTTGCCTCTCTCCCTCTCTTTTCCACCACCATACTCTCTTGCAGTCCCTTCTTAGCCAATGTCCTAACCAGTTTGTCTTCCTCTCCTTAAAAATATCTGGAACGCCCAAATGTCACTTTTATCATAGATTTACTTTACGAGTAACTTTCGGTATTCATTACAAAATTGTGAATTCGGTATAACATCATCTTTAAAATGGTAACCGGATGCTGAAAAAAAAATGCAGTTCCTAACAAACAACAATAGTTAAGCTTTAAACCTGATTTCAAGATAAGATTACTGCAGCCTTGCCAAAAGATCTTATCCATTTTATTACAAACGTTCAGAATTTATATACTGTAATATTATTATTTTCTCTCTCTCTCTTTGCTAAAGAAAAAGATTGAAATCTGCATCGGGAAGGACAAAGAGAAACAAATATCAATATCACTGTATACACCACGTAAAAGAGTTTGGTTTGGATTTCGGTAAATCAAACTCCTTAAAAAGTTATACTTGATCAACCTCAGGTTTAAAAATAAGTATTACTATTTTATCTCTAATTAAATGAAATATACACTTTAATGAATATTTGAAAATAAATGTTTAAGTCTTTAGATTTGTCGAGTAGAAAGTCGTTTAGTTTCATTTTAGCTTTATATTCCACAGATATATTAGTATTTTACATCGTGAGCATTATACTAACACAACTAATTGCTACAGTACTGCAAGTAATCTGTCTAGCAAGGATGATATACATTATTATTTTCATAAGGATACATGATGAACCGATTTTTGAATGTCCATATCTGGGGATCAAGTCGATAGAGATCATTTCCGTTAACGAATTTGAATTCTTACGTTAGACCTACTTCCTGCCGAAATTGATGATGATCGATCAAGCAGTCTATATTTTCGTGTCTCTCGCACGGGTACATGTTAGATAGAGTAATTATATAAATAAATTTCTGGCCAACGAAAACTACTTAAAAATTCGTATTCTGTTCCCATTTCCGGTTATGGAGTAGGCGGAAATTATATATATATATATACAGGGTGGGCCATTTTAATTAATCCACGGAAATATCTGAAAAATGATAAAACATAGAAGAAATTTTTGAAGTACACGTTATATATTGCTAAGGGGGAAAACCAATTCCGCCAAAAGTACCTCTCCCCGACCCCCGTAAATGGGGGTAACGGGGGGTAACTTTGAAATGTCAAATGGGAACATGGGTCGAGTAATACTTCGTTCGAGAGGTCTTGGAAAACTAAGTAACGCTGTACCAAAAGATGTTTCATATTGTGCACCAGTTTCAAAATGGCCGCCATGATATGGTTCGGAAACTCCAGTACCCGTAGTATGAAAAGCATGGAAGGTAAATGAATGGAACAAAATTGAAATATGTAAATATCATAGGGCATATCGAATAATGTAATCCCTGTAATCCCAGTGGCCTCCCTGAAGGGGTCTTGTGCGCTAACTTCAAAATTTCAATGTCCGACCGGACAACGGTTCGGGCGTACGCTTGACCTACCCAATGCTGTTTGAAAGGCAGACTTCATGCATAGAGAATTGGTGCACTAAGTTAACGCGGATGGCCACAGTTACATTTTGATTAACTATTAGCATTCATGTCATATTGTAAGCTTGAGGGACGAAACGACGTGTACGTATATCCCCGAAATGCTTTCTGAATAACCAGCACGCATTGCATAAAAGTTTCTCTTTTTTTAGTCACTACAGCGTCATCCTTACAAACAAATGTTTCAACCACACCATACCTATTTGTAAGGTTAGCTTTAATTTACGAATTAAAGTAGAGTTCTAGTTTGAACTTTCACTTTACTTTCCACCCCACTCACATACAGAGCGCAGGGAGAGATTATTTTGCAGGACTTGGATTTCTCTCTATACATTATGGCAATTTTACTCTAATATTTTTATCTCTGTTGTATTATTCTCGAGCCTTGGAACGCCTCCGTGGTTTTCCTATTTAATTTTCGTTATTTTCATTTATGTCTAACCGTATTCATACTATGGGCACTATAGTACTCGCGCCTAGTTGTGAAGCTTGGGCTCTAAACCAATCATGGCTTGAGCTCTGATACATCGGAAAACTTCGGTATAATTCGTGGAGCCGCTTCCCGAGCGCACACTTGGGGATACATCAAACAGCTGAAATTCGCCAACAATGTTGCCAAACTTTGAAGACAGTGTAAAGGAGTACTTAAAAAAAAAACATTTAAAAATTACCAATAATAACACTGCACAACAATAACCATAGTAACAATTCTAAAACGGTAACAAATATACGAATTGTAACGATAAGAATATAATGCAGCAAAAAAAAAAAAAAAAGCGGAACTTGGCGCCAATCCAACAACACTGTACTCTTGAGAGATGTTTTCCGTGTAGCGCGAGAGACGACACTGACAAAATGTGATGGGTGGGGGTTGACGATCGGAACACACCCTCGCGTTCTATTGGGTGGTGAAATGTGTAGATCTAGGTCAAGCATCACGACTCGGCGCGAATAGTATAGACGTTTTCTTAGACACAGTCACCATGTCTGCGATCATTATGAAAACGGTGTCTCATGTCGAAAATTTTCTTACAGAAGCTGTTGGATATTAATTTGTCTATGTAACGTGATGTTACTCGCTTCAAGCTGCTATTTGAAATTTTCAAGTTGGCACCGGATACCTTTCAGTTGGCCCTTGGAGTCACCCCGACAACACCTCTCGATGTGCCTTACGTCAGTTAGCTACTCCAGTTTTTCTTTTGTTCATTTATCTCCAATCGCTTTCATACTACGGGTACTCAACCTTTTCTCTGACACGGATACTATGTTTCAGCGGCCTTTTGAGAACACTGCCATTTCACATCAATCGTTTTCTCCTGCAATATGTTAGATTTTGCAAGATTTATCGAACGAGGTACCACTCGACTCATGTTACTATTTGAAATTTTGAAGTTAGCCCCCAAGACCCCTTTAGGGAGGCCACTGGGATCACAGGGACCACACCGTTCGATATGCCCTATGATATTTACGTATTTCAATTTTGTTCCATTCATTTACTTTCCATGGTTTTCACACTATGGGTACTGGAGTTTCCGAACCATATTATGGCGGCCATTTTGAAACCGGTGCACAATATGAAACATCTTTGGTACAGCGTTACTTAGTTTTCCAAGACCTTTCGAACGAGGTATTACTCGACCCATGTTCCCATTTGACATTTCAAAGTTACACCCCGTTACCCCCATTTAGGGGGGGCGGGGAGGGGTACTTTTGGCGGAATTGGGTTTCCCCTTAGCAATATATAACGTGTACTTCAAAAATTTCTTCTATGGTTTATCATTTTTCAGATATTTCCGTGGATTAATTAAAATGGCCCACCCTGTATATATATATATATATATATATATATATATATATATATATATATATATATATATATATATATATATATAGCTATCACGTCTTGAGCTTATTTTAGAAGCATGTATAGAAAGAAACCTCAAAGACATAGCTCAGTATCTCGCGGTAAGGTTAAAGGAGATCATGATAGATGTGAGTGACAATGGAAAAATTACCGGAATGAACAGAGTAAAACAAGACCAGTAACTTGGAGATTACATACTGATGCCCCAGGAGGACCAAAGTACACACTTTTAGGACTACTGTTGGAGTGCATAAGTAACGTGATCCAATGTTTGAGGCAGATGATTCACTGTAGGCCTACTTTTTGAGAGAAATGTTTATTTTAAGTATTTTGTAACGCTTATCTTGTTAATTCCAAACTTTCTTGTTCCTTGTTTCCAGACTCATCCAATATATAAGTTTCTTTAACATGTCAATAAACTATGGTTTTTAACCCATACATATTGTTCAGTAACACGTAATTCTTGCGAATGCAACCGCATTCGAAATAGAATATGCTAACGAAGTACATCATTTTGATTGGTTCTGTAAGCGTATCTTCAATACTTATTACACCTCCACAACATTTTAAATTATTGTGGAAGTTGCAGAACGATAATGGAGGTATTTTGCACCAACGTTTCGTACTCGAGCAGCCGCAGTTCAAAATAAATTTGAACTACGTTGTCAGTGTTTATTTAAAAAAAAAAAAAAAAGAATCTATGCTATGATGTACTTAGAGAAAATTATGGAAGTGTAAGTGCATCATTAGTGGAGGCTGGTCGTGAACTTTCCTACAGCCCACACATTATATAAACTCTCAAATGAAATTACAGTGTGTGGCCCTCAATGGAATTTTCGTGGATTCCCTTTCACTTGTTTTCCGCTGCACCGATTACTTCATCATAATTAAGTTGAATGCCTTTGGTAGCTGCCGGGTTCTTCCACTGTGTGTTAGAGTTCGAGGTCAACAACTCATTAGATTTCTACATTTCTCTCCATAAACGGTTTAAATTTATTCTACAGTTCTGTTTTACAATCTTGTTCTCTCTGAATGAACATATAAAACTAGAACGTAGCTGTTTAGAATATTTAACGATGGGGATGACATATTATTAAATCGTAATAGTGAACGATATATTTTTGTACGTTTTTTCTAACATGAAACCACTGCGTAGCTAAATGGCGAGAGTTCTCTCCCTTCAAGCGGAATAACTAGATTCGATTTCCTATAGGAGCATATGCAGTTCAGTCTAATATGACTAGGGATGACCTCGAGACGAGACGAGAGAGACTACATGCAATCTCATCTCGATCGACAAGTAGCGGTCTCAGTCTCGTTTTGAGTTGAAAATTGTCGTCTCGGTATCTTCTTGATCAACACATGCTTGTCTTGATCCCGAGAGCCAAGTGTCAGCCTTCTCTCGAGAAACTCAAAATAAATGCAATTAAAAATTTATAAATAGCATTATCTTATAGTCCCTAATTTCCTCATTATTTTTCACTTGATTCTTGACTGTAGACCACGTACTTCTTCGTAGTAAAGTGTCTTATGATCGTGCGTTCTGTACGTATATTCATAAGTTGAATTCTTGTTGAATGTTGTTTATCAAGCCTTGGATAACTCAAATAATGATTTAAATTTCACTTTAAGCAACAAGTCTTGGTACTGAAATGGTAAAAATATACTGTAATCAATCAATTCTAACATTATAGTTTAATTCCTATCTGTTGAATCAGTGTTACTGAATACGACATGCCAGACAACACAGTTGATAGCACTAAAATTTTAATTAATCGTGTTATAATAACTTTTACGGATCCATTATATTCCATCCGTTAATTATTGTCCATTATATTGTTGCTTGACTGTTTCGATCAGTAACCGAAAATCTGGAAAGTTCTATTTCACCGTTCATCAGTTGTAGTTTGTTTTACTCCTCACATTTTTCTCTTCCACTGTACATTCAATCAAGTCTCTCGTGACAGTTCCTTCCTAGTTATTCCCTTCCTCTTTTCAATTATATCTAAACTTATGATTTTCTCTCCTACTGTTCTTATCACTTACGAATTATTTTTCCGCTCGAGCTAGATAGTTTTGACTAATCTTTTCCATACTTACATTTCAAGAGCCTTCTGTCTGCTTTGTTAGCTTTTTCTTAGTGTCCTTGTTTCTGTTCCATAGAGGACAGTACTTCATACAAAACATGGTCTTTTTTGGTGAGTCTTTTCTCTCAACTCTGTTCGAAGTCGACCAAAATTAACTTTCATGTTTCTAATGTTCCTTTCACCATTCCTATCTTTGCTTTGGGAGGTTAAAAACTAGTTTTCTTCCACTCTAATATTTTTAAGGAATCACCACTAGTCACTGCAAACGTGTTGTGAAGAAATATCATCAAATCTATTACCCAGTAATTTACATATTTGGTCTTTTAAGTAATGATTTATAACAATATATATGTCATAACTAACCACTACTCTGCGCCTTGTCTTCACAATGAATTGTATAATAAATTTTGGGATACAACATATTGGAATTGATTCTGTGAAAATAATAATCATTATTTATTTGAAATTATGAACTCTAAATTCTCATCATCAGATTAATGTTGAAGCTATATTTTAATTTTAATTTCTTTCAGTTCACTAACACTTCAATTTCATTACAGACGCGGAAGAATTTCCTTTTACCACATTTCAACAATCACCTTATTTGTGGTCAATCTACGTGGCTTGCCTGATGTTCCTGTTGATTCTCCTGCGATAACTCTTGTGGTGAATTGTCGTCTTTTCATGGTGCGTCTCATCTCTCATCGACAGATAATGAGATGATAACAGTTTAAGTCCGGCGTGGCACATAAAATAATACAGGCCTTTCAGCTGCGATGAACTTTACCGAAATATGAATGCTTTTCCAATAGATTAAACATTTTTGTGTAATGTTCAATAACATAAAGATAAATAATACCCTTTACAGAATAGGCCAAGATTCGGACTTCTAGACTCGAATTTGTGACTCTTGCGTCTACATTCTTGTGTTAATATCAAGCTTCGACTCTCTCTTCTTTAACTCATCCAACTATTTTTGCCAGGAGTCTCTTCAGTCATTCGCTTCACAGTTCGATGAATTACTACGTAGATTATGAAAAATGCTAGCTAGGTAGAGTAACCGCAAATAAGGTGATTGTTGGAATGTGAACAAAGGAAACAATCTGCAGTTTGATTAATAAAGAAATATACATACTGAAACAAGTCAATAGAAAATAGAAATTCTTCCGTATCTGTAATGTAATTGAACTGTTAGTGAACTGAAGGAAATGAAAATTAAAATATAACTTCAACATTGATCTGATGATGAGAATTTAGAGTTAATAATTTCAAATAAATAATCGTTATTATTTTCGCTGAATCAAGTCCAATACTTTGTATCCCAAAATTTGTAATTATTATTATTATTACTATACAATTCATCATGAAGACATAATACCGGTACCTGCATAATATTTCTTGTGTTACGCGCGACTGAAATTTGAGAATAATGTCATGGAAACACATTTGCCAGTAATGCATTGAAATGAATTTGATGACAAATTTACAAACATTTACTCGTGTAAGCTACAGTAGTCTCCGTACATCATTATCAGTTTTATGGATTAATGTCAATGCCTACAGCATTGTGGGAGCTCTATGCGCAAAGTCCCTAAACAGCAGGTGGATGATGTGAGCGGAGATTCAATATACAAACGTCCATTACATAGCCTTCGAAAGAGCTTTGACCACGAAATAAATTGGGAATCGAAGCGCAACCTTAAATCATTCGACCATTCATATATATATATACACATATAACCATTTGACAGATTGTAAATCGTCTCAGTGACAAGGACACACGGCTTCTCTATTTTAACGAGGGCAGTCGCCGCAGGAACTCAACGCTAAACTAAACTATTTTACTTGAAGATATAAATTTGGAATAGTGTTAAGAACGCACAATGTGGCAAAGTATGGAATCTATAAAGTGATATTGTTACTGTTTCAGAGCATGAATGGTTTTATAAGATGTTTCTGGTGTACTTAAATCATAGTTTACAATGTATTTGTCAAGTATTATTAGGATGAAAATAAAACTGAGTAGTTATTTTGTAATGATAAATATTGACCCACAAATGGATTTCAGTTTCATTTTAAATTATATTATATCCTTTCGTTCTGTAATTGGTTTAAATCTGTCCGCTTATAAAGAAGCACTTGAAGGAATTACGAGTCAATAATGTTAATATTCAAAAATGCATGATTCTTTTTTACTTTTTCTATTAAAGAAAAAGCTTCAAAATAAGTGGGAATATTAACGTATGTTAAATTGAAAGCTCTGAAACAGAATATAGGATGTACTTTGAAATAGAATGATAAGGTGTTTGGATATATTCTTTCAAGTTAAGACAAGAATATAATACAACTTTAAATAAGTACCTTTCAGGACTAGTAACAATCCCAACAAATCATAGGTTTTTAGAGGACAATCTATTTCTATATATTTTACCCTTTCAAAAGTAAACTATGTTCTTGCATTTTAATGTTTAATATTTAACAAGATTTTTAAAATATATTTATTATGTGATGCATCCAAAAATAAAGAAGCCTGATTTTTTCGGACAACGTATTCAACTACATATCATTGTATTGCTCCTATCATGCCTTCCCAAACCATATTTGATATTCATGTGGCATAGTGTAGTCGCTAACGCTCTTGCCTTCGGTGCGAGCGGTTCCGGTAGTTGCACTCGGTCGAAAAAGAGTAAAAAGCTTTTTCAGGCCAGCCATCTTGAATGAGGTTTTCCTGCATTTTTCTCATTCGCACCAAGTAAATGCCAGGGTGGTACCTAACTAATAGGTAGCAGGCCGCTTCCTTCCTTTCTCAATCCTTTCTTCCTTCCTTCCCTTTCCTCGGATAGCGTGATCGCCGAGGGACGTCATCCCTCATATCTGACGGGCTAAATGGCCATAGATGCCAAAAGTCCGGAAACCTAATTCTTAAATCCTTGATATTCACACGCGTGTAATGAATATCCATAGTTGGAATAACTTTATACAGTTAATTGTTTTTTAAAGTTTTAATCAACAGTGTTTTTTGTGTACTATGAAAACATCGTAAGTACTATGTTCATCACTTTCATTAGTATGTACGTACGTCACCGTTAAAAGAAGCTAAACAACAATATAAATAATCTGGTAGTTAACAGTGTCTCTTATAAGAAGGGCATAAATAATCAATCAGTTTAAACAGAATAGAAACTTATTTATTGCTGGCAACGAACGACATATGTACGAGGGTCGTTTCGAAAGTGATACTTCCTATTATTTTCATGGAAGCTAATGGAGATACATAAATAACAACACCACAGATAAGCAGAGCAATGATTCAGCTACAGACTGACATTCTTCCACATAATTCCCACCATTCGTTATGCACTTTTGCCAATGATGAACCAGAGCCTGCATGCCGCGCTTGTAAAAATCGGAACCAGCTGAGGATAACCACTTCCTTTACAGCTTTGACAACAGTTTCCGAGTCTTGGAAATGTTCGCCACGCAGTCCATCCTTCAGAGGCACGTGGTCCAGCAGGTCCCGACAAATTTCCATTCGCTGATTTTTGTGATCTGTAAGCATCCGCGACACCCATCTTACACAGACTTTGCGAAAACCAAGATGTTCCAACATTTTTCCAAGGCATTACAGACGATATTGAGCTTTGTACACAATTCTTTGATCGTTATCCGGCGATCAGCACGGATGAGTTGATCAAGATGCTCTTCATTGCAAGGGGTGACAGCTGTGCAGGGTCTATCGGGCCGTGGCTTGTTATGAACACACTTTCCACCATATTGAAAATGCCGTAACCATCGCCTCACATTGCTCACGTCTATTGTATCGTCTGCATAAACCTTTACCAAGCATCGATGGATTTTCGTGGGCACAATTCCTTCAGCAGTGAAGAATTCAATTACACATCGTTGCTTTATACTCACGTCCATATCAGGCTCCATTTTGGAACATTCCTTTGTAACGGACCAAATTTTCCGCTACAGAAGTTTTGGCACTTTAATAAATAATGACATTTTCATCTCTTAAAAATAGCTAATTCATATAAGAAGAAAAATTTATCTTGGAGAATTATTGTTTATTTTTGGTTCAAGAGAGGATTCGTCGATGTGTAGTTATAAAATAGCTACCCAGAGCCAGGATGTCCGCTAGATGGCGTTGCAGTTCTTTAGATGCAAAGTAACCGCTGTGTTTGGTGATACTATAGATGCGATGTTGGTTTAACCCATACACAATGGTGAGAGAAAAGTTGAGGAACCCGTTTAATGAAGAAAGAATGACTATATCCAAACCAAAAAGGACAAAGTAGTGACTGACAAGTGGACTTTGGTTGTAACTGTGAGCCACGTCGATCGGTGAAATATCTCACTGTGAAATGTGATACCTGTGGAAAGGTTTATCATTTAGAATGTCTGGATATTGAGCCAGAAGAGTACGAACAGCTCGCTAAACAAGAATGTCAGTGAAGCTGTGAAAATTGCAGTTTGGAAGTAATACGCTCTGAAGAGTCAGTTCTACCCGCGCAGAGCAAGCCTAATGAAAGTTCCGGAGTTCAAGCTATGGTTCCTGGAAGTATACAAGTAACCCCCGAATTAAAATTATTAACCGAATGGTTAGATAATCGATTAAATAGCAGATTCTCTGATATGATGGCAGAAATTCGGGAAACTTGGAAAGAGTGACTGGAAGGAGTCGGAGATTACGAGAAAGTGTGAAACGAAAAAAAATAGACGTATGAAGAGGAGATATACAAATAATTCATGTGAGAAAGACTATGAAGGAAGAACCACGAAGATGCTCGTACTGGAGAGAATGAGAATTAGAAAAAGAAAAGACAAAATCTGGAAGAAATGTCTCATTGTCCGGAAAAAGAAAATACGGCACTGGAAATACCCAGAAAGAATCATAATTGAAATGAATCGAAAGAAGTCGAGATGGAAAAGTGAATCCATACGTAATGATGAATTTCAAGGTAGTTGGAAAAGGAAGAAAACGAAATTGGAACGAAAGTTTATATTTGTCCAGAAAGAAAGGAGTAGAATCCGGGAGGAATATCATGGTATATGTAAGAGGAAGGGGCGACGGTGGCAAGAAAACCCAGTGCAAAAAAGAAGGAAGAAATCTTCACGATCCAAATATAAATGCAAGTGAAGAAAACTGAGAGCAATGAGATGCCATTGTTTGGGCAACAGGATACACATTGAAAAGCTGATTGCTAATCGAACCAGAGCTGCGAAAGTGCTGAGAAGAGTAGCACAGTACTATGTGCAGAAGCGGAAACGAAAGAGGAAAAATATGACGAGAGGTAGAAGTTGCAAATATTGTTAATGTGTGTAGCCTAAATACCTCGCCTATTCAATATATTGTTATGTAAAATAACTGTAGAAGCTTTGTAGATAGAGCTAATTGTAAATGAAGTCATGTATAGTTAAGTAGGATAGGACAGCGATGTGGTCTAACACATGAGAATGTTAATCCATGAAAAATACCCTTAGGTTAAGGTTGATTGTGTAAATAGTTAGTTGTTTCCTGTTACCTCATTGCTTAGATATGCCAACTTATAATATTATTGTTCAGATAACACTTATATGTCAAACGTTATTGTTTGTTTTTCAAAAGGAGGAAACTTTAATTATGAAACTTTTCGAGACCATATATAGTTATGATGTTGCCTAGAAATTGTGCTATTTTAGAAACTCTTAAGGGAGAACCGGTAGGTTCGCAAAATTTTAGAAATCTAAAGAAATTTAATATTTCAGATGATTACCGAGCTGAAATAATGTCACGTTACAAAAAGGCTGATTAAAGTCTGTTAACCCTTTAATGACCAATCATGTTATTAGTCAAAGTATTGTTTTATTATTTTAATTATTTCGATATATTAACCCTTTAAAGCCTAAGGTAATTTATAATCCATAAAAGTTTGAAAAAATTATAAAACCTTATTTTATAATTTTTTATGATGGGCCGGCAAATCTGTAACGGACCAAATTGTCTGTTACAGAAGTTTTTGCACGTTTGGGGTGGTATATCAATTGATGTATGTCCTGTTTGGGGTGGTCTATCGATTGATGTATGTCTAACGTTTGGGGTGGTATATCAATTGATGTATGTCCTGTTTGGGGTGGTCTATCGATTGATGTATGTCTAACGTTAGAGGTGATATATCGATTGAAGTATGTCTAACATTTGGGGTGGTATATCGATTGATGTATTTCTAACGTTTGTGGTGGTCTATCGATTGATGTATGCATAACGTTTGAATATTATGGTGAAATAAAAATGAAAGTTAAGAGTTAATCATAATTTTTGGCTATATTTCATTAACAGTATTATGCATTGTCATCTTGCTAGTTTTATCATGAAAATTTTGATGAAAATATTTTTCAGCATCAGTTTCATCTTAATTGGTACGGCATCAACTTTTAGGTTTACAAAATATCTTTCCTCAGTTTTTTTTTGAAAACTACACATGATTTACACTCACTAATATCATTGTGATTAGCTCAATGAAATCTATTGGTAGGTATGTTTTATATTTGGACATTTTCCCTATTTTCTGCTAATGATAATACAGAATTTAGCAAGTACAACTACATTTGTGAAAATCAATTTGGTGCTTATTACAGTAACAAAACACACTGAATTTTGGAATAGTTAATTTCAATACTCCTATAAAGTGTTTACCTTCTGAGCAATATAAACATCAAATGTTGTTAATGTTAAAGGAATAATCATTAACTTATGCAAATGTACTGTATATTTGTTATATGAAGGCATAATGAAATGAGTCTTTGTCTACATCTTATCCTTAATCCTAATTCTGTAAGCTCCCTCAAAACTATATGGTTAATGTATGTGCTTTCAGGACGGGAGATCCAGGTTCGATTCCCAGTCAGAGCTTATGCGATTGGATCTCACGTTAAACTGTAGATTCAGATCTCATAAAGTATCGGTACTGAAAGGAAAGCAAATCTCCAAACCAATCAACCAACCTAATCTTGCGCTAAACATTTTGTCCAAGCTCCCCTATTTTTTTTCTAAATATTCTTTAAATCGTAGAAGGAAGATACCATGTATCCAACATTTTTTCAAGGGCCGGCTCAGTTTCAGAGCGTTCACCTCTGACTCGTGAGGTCTATGGTTCGATTACCGCTCACACCAAGTGAACTTTGTGCTGGACAAACACCATATGCGTGGATTTTCTTGGGGTTCTCCCGTTTATTCTCACATTCTTCATTCCATTAATTTCTCATCATCACCGTCTCCTTTAGAATAACAGGCACAACCATGGGACGTAAAACTTAGATTTCATTTTCATTTCTTCTTGCATCCTTTCCACTGATGTATTTCTCCTGCTATCTAGTTATGCGAATGAGCTAGAATTTATCTTTGGGCAGAATGCTCAGACAAGTGTTGTGTTACATTACTTCACTGTTTGATATAATATCTCATTTTACAGCTCACAGACCCCGCTAGTCAATCAAAATCGTCCGGAAATTGTGTGGTGTGAGTCTATAACGGTGCTGCAATATGATTTATGAAATACCGTCAATTAGAAATAATTAAATCGATAAAATTGGAACTTCTATTTATATACTCAAAATGGAAAAATGATTAAGTTTGCAAAATAGCTATGCAAATATTATTAAAGCACATTCAGAACATGAAATAATTTTGAGGCTACATTGCAATAAAAGAACTCTGTAATTTCCGTATAAATATTAATATAATGCTTATTAGAAAATTAATTAAATCTGTTTCACCTTCTTAAGATTAAAGTATTAATACTCCATTAGATACGTTCTTTTCTATTAACCCATTCTCTGAAATAACATTTCCCATTGAAGATATTAGAACACAGGAAATTGTTTCCTGACTTGAAGTAGAAACGGCTTTAGTGCCGTAAAATGTCTCTAAACGTGGAATGAAATATTATTACAGGAAGGAAAAACGTGATTTCGTTTTGATGTAATAGAATGAAGAACAACCCATGATGTTTTTTTATATCTATTTTATATCCATTTTATAAATTAGCAGTTTAGTTGATTTATTGTGCAATAAATTCACTTGGGAACAAATAAACAGGGATAAATAACAAAACATAACACATGAGATATAACTACACTGAGGTCAGAGACTCATGAGTATTGATTGCCCTTGAAAGCTACAAAAAGCTAAAGAACGTGTTTATAACGGCGATACAGCACCATCTTCTCTAAGAGTTTCAGTGAACATAGTTGCATGTATGTCGTGCCTAAAATGCTTTTACGCAATTGATAGCATCTTTAGTTACGAGTTTAATTTCCTCTGCAGTGTTTCAATCAATATATTGTATTAGTCTCAATTATGTTAAATCGATAACAGCTTGGTACTTTGGTACCCTCATGGTTCTACAGTCCATGTAATGATTTAGCTTATATTCTGTATTAGTAGTAGTAGTAGCATGATGTGTTGTCATCACATCTAGAGATACATAGGGTCGGAGAAAAGAGGCCTTTTCATGGTTTTTAGCCTGAGAATTTTTAAAAAATATAAACATTTCAGTTTTGATGAAGAATAACAGTACTTCCACCTTTCTTCCTCCGTCATAACATGACAAACATTAAACTCCTGCTTGCTTCAGGAAAAAAATGAAGAACTTGTAGAAACGAAGAAAATCGGTTATTCAATAGGAAAGAGAAAGGACAGTTGGTTTTCTTGGTTCCATCGGGTTATTTGTTGAGTTGGAAGAGCAATGTCCAATTACACTGGGAAAAATGATTGGGTTGAAACGTGACCATGTGGTGTGGTTAAAAAGATTTAAACCAAATTGGGTTTTTTAGGAACGATGGGTGGTCACTTGCAACCCAACTGTTGGGTCAACAAAATTACTATATGTCACCGTAGAGTATTTTAAACCAACACTTGAGTCATACCTGGTTAACGGAAAGTGTCATGATACGTGAAACATATAGTCTAATCGAAGCTGATTTAAGTGGACTATTAAGTACTACAAAAATTACAACACATGTTTGTTATTTACTGTCTATTCAGTCAAAATTATACAGAGTTATATGTTGACAGAGCACGATTACAATAGCAACGTTAGCTCTGGTCCAAGCGGAAGGCTGCGGAGGAAGAGAGTAGCGCCAAAAACAAAACAAATCATTGCATCGAAACCACAATGCATGAATAGCAGTGCTGTAATCTTTTTTCCTAATGTTATTCTTATGTCCTAGCATATATGAATAACAGATGGCGCCACCGTTACCGTGTAACTATTGTCAGACTGTTCACAAGTTTAAAAAACGATTATTTTGGCCAATTACAGGCAACTTAGAACGATATTTGTAGCTTTGCACAAATGTCAAATATACTGCGAAAAGCTTTGAAATAACTATTTACTGGCTATGAGAAATGAAAATATTCACAGCCAGTACGTAATTATTTCTGATATACTCGGAAGGCGATATCGTTGGTCACTCAATACTCAGAATTCAGAGTCGAATCATCGATTCATACATCTGAGCACGATTCTTAACGCTCTGTGAGCATCTAATTGTGTTTTTGTTCATTTAGGGAGGATTGTTCTGGTACAGACAATCGACATCCCCTTGCAGTCCGTATTGCTGACTCAAGTGGGAGCCCGTGGTCTTCTTCATCTAATCGTTTCTTCATTTCTTGTTGTGGAGGGCCAGTGCTTGCACTGACCGACATCTCCGCGAGGACGTATTGCTTCCTCAAGTGAGAGCCACAGTGGGCTTCCTCTCGTTCTTCATTCATACTACTGCCTAACAACACTTTCATCTGAATCGTATCCTTGCTAGGTTAGATCATCATCATGCCCCCCTCCCCGACGGGAGCGAAGGGTACAACCACGAAACCAGGTTACTCTGCTGGTACGAAGACCACTAAAGCAGATACCTCTAAGCAAACTGAATCTCGATCTCGCTCACGATCTCCGATTGGACACTCCAAGGAATCAGACACTAAGAAACCAAGACATTATAGCTCTGATGAAGAATGTTCCAATACCACAGTGACTGCGAGAAACACCGAGATGGACTGGGCTAATGCGCCATCCTCTCCTACTTTGCCAGCTAACAGAGAAACCATGTATAATTTCATCCTAAAGAACTTCGATACCAAGTACCGGACTGCACGCGCCATCTTCATGCAAATCAACAAATATGTTCCGCGCGCTGATGTCCACCAAATCATTCCTACTAGGGATGGAATCATATTGAAATCGCCTAACCCTAACTTTCACATTCATGTTAGAAACAAAGCTACCTATGAAATTTTTGGGCCGCAGGCTGTGTTGTCACCTCTCAATCCGAGCCAACGGAAAACACCTCCGCCCCCTCGTCGTCCGCCACTTCTATCAGTAGTTATCCGAGGCATTGAACCCGAACTCACTGACGACGAGATCTTTGATGAGCTACGATACAAGGGCATGGAAATCAAAAAATGTATTCGAATTCGTAACAACAGTGGCCCTACTTACCTTGTGCGTGTTTTGACCGACCAGAAGCAAATAATTGATCATCTTTTGGCTAACGGTGCTTATATATATCGCCGCCGCTACAAGGTAGAGCCTTCTCGCACGCCTCCACCTCTTCCTATACGATGCGAGAAATGCCAAACCTACAACGATCATTACACCCATAATTGTACAAACACCGTCAAATGCGGGTACTGTAGTGGCAATCACCTGACCCGAAATTGCCCCAATTCAAGCGCACCTCCTCAATGCACCACTTGCCCTGAAAAGCACCCTACATACAGTTACCGTTGTCGTGCCAAGCCCGCACCTGCACCTGATAAGCCAGAATTAGTAGCACCTATCAAAACTTCTGATGACAGCACCCCACCTGCAAACTCGCTGACACATCCTGTCACAGTAGAAGACCTCTTACGATTCATAACTCTCACTTTACAGCACATCCTGCCATTTCAGCGCCAGCACGTACTCAACCAAATCATTCACTCCGCTAAACTTCTTTACAATCTCACATTACACGCCACATACAGTGGATCCAACGTTCATTTCCAAATTCAACCCATTGAAACGGCTGTTTGAACATGCTCCTTAGTATCAGTGCTATTTCCATACTTCTGGTCCACATCATTATGGCTTACAATTTCTTATTTTTGAACATAAGATCTCTTCTTACGCATCAAGTACTGTTTCAACAACTTCTTCTGGAGGAAAACATCACCGCTTTTGCTCTCAACGAAACGTTCCTGGCTCCCTATATACCCTGCTATATTCCTAAATACGTTCTCCACAGACATGATGGACCTAACGGCGCTCGCCTCCATGGAGGTACAGCTATTGGCTTGCAATCTCGCATTCCCCATCGGTCTATTATCCTACCTCCTGCTTTTCAGTTGCCCGAATACAATGTTGTTCTCTTATATCTCAGGAATCATACTATAGCTTATGCAACCATCTATGTCAGGCCGAGACAGGATATACCATATCAGTTTTTTCAATACCTCTCTGACACCTATCGTAAATTCATTATCATGGGAGACATCAATTTTCACAGCCGGCCTCAACACGAACAACAACGATTTTTGAATTTCGTCACGCTTAATACAACCGGCCACTTCCATGTACTTCCTCGGCCAACTCGTCCATCTAGCAATACCACACCTGATATCGTTATATCCTCTCAAACACTCAACTCTGATATCAATATTGACGTTTTCGATTCCTTGGGGAGCGACCACGTTCCTATCAAGCTGTCTCTTGCAGTAGCGTACCCAGGAATTTATTTCGGGGGGGGGGTTCAAACTAAATATGAAGCTATTTTATATTAAAATTGCTAAAATTGCCCCTAAAATTAGGCTAAATTTTTAAAAAGTCGAAATTTCGGGGGGGGGGGGTCCGGACCCCCGTGTCCCCCCCTTCCGTACGTCCCTGGTCTCTTGCTACCAACACTTCTTCACACCATACCATACCAAAAAGAAAAGTTTATATGTATCATCAGGCCAACTGGCCAGCGTACCAAGCGACCATCATCTCAGCACTTTCTGATACTTTAGAGTTATCATCACAACATGACCTAGACACTGCCGTGCAACATCTCACTCAGACCTTACATACGGCAGCTGATCACCACATTCCAACCGCATATATTTCCCCGCACAAACCGAAACTTCCTCCACGATACCTTTCTCTCATAACTGCAGCTCGACGTGCCTACAGAGAATACACTCGCAGCCGTAATTTAGAAGCACTTCGCATTCATAGACAATATCTTCGAATCACTCATAACTACATAATCGCATACAAACGCCTCCACTGGACCAGAACTTGTAATAAACTCAACGAAACATCCCATCCTACCAAATATTGGCGACAGTTCAATCAACTCGTTGGCAAATTCCAAAGGACACCATACCCACTAGTTGTAAACCAGCAAGCACACTCTTCAGATCAGGACAAGGCCAATACCTTTGCCGCACACTTCCAAAATATCTTTACTCCCTTACCTGGCTGGGATATTCCACAACGTTTACTTACAGAAATCGATCGGTTATCTGATCCTAACTTAACACATTTGCAACCACATCATAGTCACGCTCTGGAACTAAATAATGCACTCACAGTACCCATCCAACCGCCAGACATCCAGTCTACTCTCCTTAAGAAACGAAATACAGCACCAGGCTTCGATGGGCTTACCTATACTCTGATTGAAAACGCTCCTCCTGTTGTCTTCACCATCCTAAGCTTTATTTATACATTTATACTCCGTACTGGTTTTTTCCCCATCACTTGGAAGTACTCAAAAGTATTACTCTTTCCCAAACCTAATAAACCGCCCTCTGACGTTACCTCTTATCGACCTATACAACTGACGTCCACGTTCAGCAAAATATTTGAACGTATCTTAGTGCGTCGTCTCCACGATCACTTACAGGCTCACGCTCTTCTACCATTGCATCAAGCAGGATTTCGCCCCAATTTCAGCATTCTGGACCCCCTGCTACGTCTCAGCACCTCTATATACAATCAATTCAACCAGGGTCATCCATCATGTCTGGTTACATTCGATCTAGAAAAGGCATTTGATAAAGTTTGGCACCAGGGTCTTATATACAAGCTATACTCTTTCCAACTACCTCTCTCATACATACGAACTATCCACTCCTTTCTCACAGCCCGACTTGCTTACATATCGATCAATGATGCTCTGTCATTTCCAATATTCCTTAATTCTGGCGTTCCTCAGGGATCTTCTCTCTCTCCTCTGTTGTATTTGCTTTATGTCTCCGACTTACCAACCACTCCTGGTATACAACTTTTCCAATTCGCTGACGATACTGCATTTCTCGCTGCTGGACGGACAATTGCTGGTATCCAACAACGCCTTCAACAGGCAATTGACACATTTGTTGACTGGTGCAACGTTTGGCGTTTGGCAATCAATGCTACTAAAACGCAAGCTATCGTCTTCTTACCATCTGGTCGTCGATCTCGAGTACACCGAAATCCTCATTTATTACGACTTCATGTTGATAACTCACCAGTCACCATCCATAACACTCTTAAGTATCTAGGCATTGTGTTCGATTCCAAGCTTACTTGGACACCGCACCTTCTCACTGTCATCGAAAAAGCCAAAACAGACTTAACTTACTGAAAAGACTAGTTGGTACCACGTGGGGTCTACATTCAAATCTCCTCCTAAACACTTACAAAGTTTTCATGCGTCCGGTCTTAACCTATGGTCACACAGCTTGGTTGCCAGCTCCTCCGAGGTACTATCGAAAACTAGCAATACTCGAACGCCATGCATTTCGCTTAGCCTTTCGTATCCAGCTCCCCCACCCAACCCGTCTACTCTACGACCGTATCCATTTTCCAACGCTCTTATCCCATCTTGAGGCTCTCCGCTTAAAATACATTACAAAACGCATTGAAACTGCTCATCCAGTATTCCTGAACATTCTCCGCTATGATAGAGACTTCGATACCCCTGCTGTTTATTATCCGACACCTTTACAACATCTGATGACCCTGTATCATTTGAACCTCGGCCGCGAGAACGTCGATCCGGAAGTTTTCGACATTTATCATCCTGGCACAATTTCACCGCTCATCTATCCATCTCATGCACAGTAAATCAACCACTAACAGGGCTGCCTTTGTCTTCATTAGTTACTGAGTCGCCCCAGGAACAGAAGCTAACTGCATTCGTCTTACTAACAATACCCATGTGTTGTGGCGTCATAGCACTTCATCCTCATGACATCCACCACTCCTTCTGTCTTGCCTACCGTCTATTTCTGTGATTGCACCGTATGTTTTATAGCTCCTGATGAACCTGAATCACCGCAACTGTGTTTTGGTATTTTCTCTTTATTTCAGGCACCGAAGTTAAGAAACGACTACGACTTATATGTCAGCCAGACGATCTTACTTAGAATCCATGGCACATGAAAATTGCCCCCACGTAATTGATGCCCATCCCTCTGAGTAAACTGAATAAAATGTTAAATAAAGATGACGAAACAACACCTAGACCCTCTCATATTAAAATTGATGCTCCTATACCATCCGACCTCTCCCCCGAAGAAAGGGCGCAACCCTTTAAGCGGGTAAACGTAAAAAAATCGTTGGTGTTCATACTCAGATCGATACTATAATCGATCTTATCAGCTGTGGATGTACCATACGTCTGAAAGCTGTCTTTTGTACGTTTACCTTCCTATTCCTCATCCCGGGTACTCTGTCGTTCCTTCTCAAGAGAACTTTGACGTCAGACTGATCCAGCCAAGGGCGTCTGGTTCTACTGTAAAGGCAACGGGAGCTATTCAACCTAGACTACTATCCAAACGGGTAGTCTAACCTTTGTTCATCTCATCATAATCATCACACAGTTAGGCTTACACTGTTTTGTTTACGGCCTTCGGGCCAAAGATCGGTATCATGTCCCTTGATACTTCACGGGACCTAGGGCATCATCATGGCCTACCTATGGTTCTAGCTGCCCCTTCTGCTACTGCGTCAGGAGCAAAACGTAAAGGTGCCAACAATCCGAGTACGAGTCGTGACACCAGTCCTGCTAGGTCGTTAATCGGGAAACCCTATACTGACCATCAAAAGTCACCGCCATCAAAGAAAATCCATCAAGGCGACTTGTCAGATACAGCTAGTGAATCAGGTCTTGTAATGGACCTCGAAAATTTTCCCGAATTAACAGAGACCACTCGTCCACAAACCTATCAGTTTCTACTTACCAACTTTGATCCAAAGTACTCGCAGGCACACCATCTGTATAAGCAGCTAGTTAAATACATGCCACGCGCCAACATCTCTCAAATCATACCTACACGTAACGGGACTATCTTACGGACTCCCGATGCAAACTTTCGAACTACCCTGCTCAATAAACATGGATTCGAAATCTTTGGGAAAGTCACTACACTGACTAGGCTCGCAGAAAACCGCTAAAACAACGGCCCCCACCACGTAAAGAGCCTTTGCTGTCAGTGGTTATCCGAGGCGTAGATACTGATATTACTGACCAAGAAGTCACTGACGAACTTACACTCGAAGGCTATACCATAACCAAATGCATTCGCATACGTAATAACAACGGCTTAACCTATATGGTGAGAGTGCTTACACACTCTCAAGAGACCATCGACGATCTTCTGTCAAATGGGGCATACATATATCGTAAACGCCATAGAGTCGAGCCTTCTAGATCTCAGCCTCCACTACCCTTACGCTGTGAAAGATGTCAAAAATATAATGCTCACTCTACTGATAAATGTCCGAACCAGCCAATCTGTGGGTACTGCTCCGGACCACACAATACGAGACAATGTCAAAACCTTGCTCAACCTCCGACCTGTTCAACCTGTCATGAGCAACATCCAGCATTCAGTTACAAGTGCAAGCAGCGACCTCCTCCGGAACCGACCAAACCTGAAATGACTGTTCCTTTGCAGCATCACACCAAGTCCATTCCGTCTTCTTCTATACCTACTGACAAACAGCAGGCCGTCACTATTGAACAACTCCTTGCTTTCATCACACTCACACTTCAAAATATTCATCCTTTTCACCGCCCTCACATCCTACAACAACTGCAATACTCAACACGTGCAATCTTTCATATGAACTTCCATGCTACTTACAGCGGACATAAAGTATATTTTCATGTCAGTCCACTTGAAACCGAAGTCTAATTCCATCTTCCTTCTCTTCCGAATCATCATTGCATTATCCTTTATATTTGTTAATATCAGTTCTCTCATCCAGCACAAACCACTCTTCGCACTTCTACTGCAAGAACACCGCACTTCAGGATTTCTTCTCAATGAGACTCGCCTTACACCTCGAAACTCCTGCAAAATATCTGGATATTCCGTCACAAGAAAAGACAGTAATATGCCAGCTAGACGTGCTAACGGCGGAGTTGCAATAGGCTTTCCACCTTCTATACCGTGTCGTCATTACGAACTTCCACAGCACAATCTTCCAGAGTACCTAGTAACAACCCTCTACTTCAAAAACTTGTATATCACGCTTGCTACAATTTACGTTCGACCTGGTCATATTATTCCGTTAGATTTCTTCCAGTATATTTCAAATAACTTTTTATATTATATCATCATGGCCGACATCAATATCCATAGCAGAACACCTCAACAGCGACAGACTTTTCTCAACTTCCTTACAACTCACACCACTGGTACTTTTCATCAGCTACCTAAGCACACCCGGCCATCATCTCAAACCACACCTGATGTTGTAATTACTTCTACAAACTTATTATCTTCCTGTACCGTTGAAGTGCTGGATCCAATAGGAAGTGATCACTTGCCAATCAAGCTTACCATCAACCGCTCGCATCCTAATACCTCTAACCACAAAAGTTTAACACGCAAATCTCTCAACTATAACAAAGCAGACTGGATCGGATATCGAAATTTCCTAACTGCAAAACTTTCTAACATTCCCGAACCAACATCAGAAGACGACATGTATAACTCTATTAATCTCCTAACCAGTACAATCAATCAGGCCTCCAATAACTTCATTCCTACATCCAGTTCAAATCCATACAGTCCCAAATTACCTCCGCACTACCTTCCGCTCATACGTAGATCTCGTCAGTTCTACCGAGACTACGAGCGTACGGGAAACCGAGAATCATTAGTTCACCACCGATACATGCAACGCATCGTCACCAATTACATCACAACATATAAACATCGGCAATGGGTTAAAACTTGTAATACGCTAGCTGATACTTCTCATCCAACGCAGTACTGGAAAAGGTTCAATCAACTAAGCGGCAAACGTAGTATCACCACATATCCTATTCTTCTTCATAATCAACCGCTTCAAACTGATACTGACAAGGCAAATGCTTTCGCTACTTATCTGCAGGATATATTCACACCGCCTTTAACACATCCTAATCCTCGACATCCCGTTGATCGAATTGATTTTCAATCTCCACACCTCCAGCCCGCACTCAGCCACACATTGGGTCCTACTCAAGAACTTACAACACCTATCACAGTCGATAACATTCTAACTGTCACCAAACGAAAACGCAACAGTGCACCTGGCATGGACAATATCTCTTACCGGCATATTAAAGAGGCCCCTTACTGTGTCCTTCATTTCCTGGCTATACTCTTCACATTCATACTCCGCACAGGTTTCTTTCCTATCACATGGAAAATGTCCAAAACTTTAATGTTTCCGAAACCTAACAAACCTACCAATCTTGTTTCTTCGTACCGCCCCATTCAGTTAACCAGTACACTCAGCAAAATCTTCGAACGAATTCTAGTTCTTCGCCTTCACACTTACTGCACAGATCATCGCCTGTTACCTCTTTACCAAGCCGGATTCCGCCCTCAATTCAGCATAAATGATCAGCTACTTCGTCTTGTCAATCATATTTACAATCAATTTCTCTCCACGAAACCTTCTTGTCTGGTTCTCTTCGACTTAGAGAAAGCCTTTGATACTGTTTGGCACCACGGCCTGGTCTACAAACTTACTAAATATAATCTGCCTCTCACCTACATACGATTTATATTCAATTTTATCACTGGACGCATAGCCTACATCTCCATTAACAATTCATTATCTCATCCAGTATTTTTACATTCAGGCGTTCCACAGGGATCTGCTTTGTCTCCGCTTCTTTATCTTCTCTATGTGGTAGATATTCCACCTCTTCCAGCAACTGTCAGCACTTTTCAATACGCGGATGACACTGCATTTCTGGCACTTGGCAAAACCATATAGCACATCAACAAACATCTTCAGGAAGCAATCGATCTATTCACCTCCTGGTGTTCCAAATGGCGACTTAAAATCAACGCCGACAAAACTCAAGCAATTGTTTTTGTGCCTCCTGGCAAACGCACTAGGGTTCACCGCAACCCAACTTTGCTGAATGTTTCCGTTCAAGGAACACGAATTCACACTTCAAACACAGCCAAATATCTAGGACTTCTCTTGGACAAACATCTCACCTGGAGACCTCACTTAAAATCTATTTTGACCAAAGCCTATAATCGAATTAATCTACTCCGTCGATTGACTGGCACCAACTGGGGTCTCAACGCCTCTACAGTTCTCACTACATATAAAGTCTTTCTCCGACCAGTACTGACTTACGGATTCACAGCCTGGATACCTGCAGCACCCTTCTTTTATAAAAAGCTACAAATCTTAGAACGTCATGCCTTCAGAATCGCTTACCGAATATCCTTACCTAGTCCCACTGCCGATCTCTATAGTCGCATAACTTTTCCCACACTTCTTTCCCACATAGAACATCTTCGGTTAAAATATATCACTCATCGACAGACAATGAATCACCCTCTACTCATGGACACAGTATATACTGCAGCCGACTTCGTTACTTTCACACCATTACGCCCCACCCCTCTATCTCTGCTTTTTACCCTTTATCGATACACTGTCCCTCCGAATCATCCCGACATTCCTCTTCTCGATGCATTTCATCTCGATATTCATTCACATTTCATCTTTCCATCACATCATCCACAGTAATCCTACTGTACTAACAGGGCACCAACTGTCTTACATTAATGCCCCGCGTAGCCCCGGGGCGAGAAGATAACCTCACTTGTTCTTCTAACCTCACCTATGTGTTGTGATGTGTATTGCACGTACTCATTACTTTCATACCACATAATCATTTCATATCTACCTATGCTAATGTTTATGATCATAAGATCATAAAATCCAATGACCATTAAATGTTAATAAATAAATAAATAAATAAATGGATAAATATCACTTATCCCAACAACAGTAGTCCATATTCAATTTTCCTTATTACCTCTTCCCGAGTCGAGGGCGTAACCCTTGGGTGGGGCTAGCTTCATGCTAGCAAAAAAAAACCGTTGGTGTTGAATAAAATTCCAAGTAACACGATAAAGTGGTAATCATTTTATATTCTGTAGTGTTGGGTCACCTATGTAACCAACGCATGGTTTGTTAACTCCCGTAACGGTTAATGTGATATTTATTCTTTTAACCCATTATTTCGTCATGTTTTAACTCAACTATGGTCAATTTTATCTCATTGGTGGGTTATTTACACTCCCCTTCTCCAAGCGACCCCACACTGTGGTCATTTCTTACCCATGCTTGTTCACTTTTAACTACACGTTTGGTTAAACGCATTATCGGGTTAATGGAATTTACACTTTGTTGGGTCATATTGTACACCAACTTGGGTAAAATGTATTAACCGGTTAAGCGATTTGAAACCAATGGGGTCGTTGGGTTGGACTCCTATATTTAACTACACGTTGGGCTGAATTTATTTTAACCCAATTTAACTAAACGCTTTGACCCTATTTGGGTCGGAGCAGTTCTAGCCATGTGGTTGGGTTAAAATATGCACCAATAGGGTTAATTTCAACCCAATCATTTTTCTCAGTGTACTAAAATGTTTCAATAAATGTTGTAATACTGTTGGCAACAGATGTTATGAAACTAATAATTAGATTCCTTAAACCAAAATTATCATTTACATCTTAGGAGTAAACTAAACTTATTATCATGTTTTAGAAACTAACGCGAAACAAGTATATTATATGAATAGTAATGTCATTAAAGTTCGAAAAGGAGGGTGTTATAAACGCTGTCCACAAGTTTCCTATTTCGAACATATCGACACGTTACAACAATAAAGAAAATTAATTCTCTGATTAATGCACTTTTACTATCGTGTTAAAATAACATTATTTCCAGCATGGCTCTTTCTGGCTTTGATTGACCTCGACTCACAATAAAATGTTTCCAGAACAGAGAACGAGATGTAAAGCATTTATACCAAACCAAAGATTGTTTTATATCTGTTTCTTGGTTTGTAGTGCTTTTTTCTGGCTGCAGTTTCAAGTTAAGCAGCCAGTAAAACTCATCAAAACATGTATAAGTACTGTTCTACAGATGTATACAGATGTATAAGCACAGATGTTCTTTTTGTGAATATATATTAGAAACTTTTTACATAGTTTCTAGTTGATAAATTGTTTTAATATTTTTATGAATCAAATAAGGGCTACTTAAAATTTTAAGAGCGCACTGTGAATCTTGACACTCTTGTGGTAACTGTGATGCATTTCTGTAATTATAATGCATTTATCTGTGAAAAGTTGCTTACACTACTTTCTGTTATATAGAAGGGATAAATGAAAACATTTGGGGAGCTCCTTCGTGGCTAAGCGGTTAGCGTACGCGCCTTTGGCGTGGGAGATCCGGGTTCGAGCTCATGTGGTTCGGATTCCACGTTAATCAGTAGTTACACGTCTCATATAGCCTCGCTGCTGAACGGGACGTTAAACCCAAAATCAACACAACTCAATTCTTCTATTGGAAAGAACTGATTGTTTTTCATGCATCAAAATGCAGTATGTAGGCCTACATTGTCATTTTTATACACAGTTTTCTTTAAGAAATATTGTTAGAAACAATTATAAAATACTTACTTTCACATCTCAGAGTGACACTCCCTAAGCTGAATGAGACGAGTGATAAGTGTAAATCAATGATATAAGGATTAAAGTAAGAAAATTGGAGGAATGGGGAACTCAAGACAACTCATTAACAGAACGTTGTTCATCGCAAACTCATATGGAACTAAAGCCTTCTATAACAAGCGAATCCATTACCATCGACCTACTAAATCCCTAAAGAGAATGTTTGAAATGCATATATCAATGTTAACTAATTTATTCTGGTTCAACGGTTAAACAGTTCAACTATCCATTGTTCAAATGTGGATAGATAACTACAATATTCTTCATCGATAACTTTAGCTTACAAAATCCGAAGGTTCATCACCGAAACCATATTTCTCCATTTAATTATCTCGTGTGTCAAGATATAATATATACACTTTGAATTTTTATTATCTATCTATCTAAGATCCTTATGGTGTAACAAAAGTCAGCTGATTCGAAGAAACTATAATGGTAACCAAGATAGTCTTGTCGCTTTTCGTGGAGGTCTGTGTTCAATTGGCCCTCACACTGTGAGTTGAATGCGAATGGAGATAAGGCGAAGTTAAGTTGTTGGTGAGGTACACTGAGAAAAATCCATTATCCGGACAGCGGTATATTGTACAAATACAAGGATTCGTTATGTTTACTAAGGAAATCTGTACGGAGCGTACTTTATCCATATACTACATAGGTACTGCCTTTTACCCGCTTAGATATTACATCATGTCTCTGCAGGATGTCTGATATCTAACAATCTTCTGTATTTTACATACGTATACGTATGTTAAATACTTCAGCTATACGTTATATACGTCCATCTGTGTGTAAGATCCAGACCGCCTATAGACACTCTTTCTTTCGCCATGGCTGACGTCATTGAACTACCGTCTTTTGCTTGCGAAACGAGGTTGTTTACAAACGGAACAGAAGAGAGGAAGGAAACCTGGGAAGCCTGGGTAAGTACAATAGTTAACTATTACTTTAGTTAAATATTCCCATTAATTATATATTCTTTTAGTGTAACTTGCTTTAATATAGTACTAAGTAAGTAATGTAGTTTATGACTACAATTCTTACTATTGTAACTCGTAAATGATTGAGGAGAATGGAATGGGTGAATCTGAATTTTGAAAAGACTTTGAATATTAATGTTTTGAAACATATTATGTTTCAAGGTAGCAAAATGAATGTTATGTGTTTATTCATTCCATTTTATATGTGACGATTTATTACTTGGTGCAGATTTACTACAGGACTGCTTAACATAATTGCTAATAAACCGTTTTCAGCGCGGAAATTTCCTTGTGTAGTGAAGATTTAGGATTTAGATTTCTGGGCTTTCGGCATCAATGGCCTTGTTACCCCATATGAGGGATGACTTTCCTCGGCGAGTACACTATCCGGGGAAAGGAAGGGAAGAAAGGATTGGGGAAGGAAGAAAACGGCCTGGGACCTATATGTTAGGTACCACTCCGGCATTTGCCTGCTGTGAATGAGGAAAACCCAAGGAAACCTCATTCAGGATGGCTGGACTTAAAATCTTTTGATACTTTTTCGACCGAGTTCTCCCCCGGGATCGAACCCGGAACCGTTCGCACCGAAGGCGAGAGCGCTAGCGACTACCCTACGCGGGGCCACTTGTGTAGTCTAGAAAACTCATTTTTACTAGGATATTTGCAATTTTTTTTTGTTTGCTTTTAGTTTAACGCCCCATGATTGTACATCAATGTAAGAGAGAAGGTGACAATGAGATACATGATAATGGTGGAATCAAGAAAATGTAAGGAAACTGGAAAGTCTTAAGAATAACCACACCTACAGTGTTCACCAAAAGGCTATTTGTCGGGAGCAGGAATCGAACCAGGGACCTAACGCGTCAGAGGTAAGCGCTCTACTACAAAGCTTTCTTTTGTTTAAAGAACTTGTTTACATTGAAATATATATATTTTACGAAGATACTAACATATTTTACAGCCTCACTGAAATTAAAAAAAAAAAAAGTAGTCAGGGAGAGTTTACTTGTCAGATTTTTATTTTTTAATTTAATTTATTTTTATTTTTATTTATTTTTGCTTTGTTATGTTCCCTAGTTAATTAATGTTTGGGTTACTGAAAATTAAAACCTTTTTAGTATTATTGTTATGTCATCACTTTGGAACCAAAAAAGTTAGATTTTTTTTCTTGTGTTTTCATATAGGAAGTTGGTAAGTTTGTGCCTTAGCATTGGTTTGGTTTCTAGAACGTAATTGAAGGTCATGTTGAGTTGAGTCTTGGCGGGTTTAGAGTTCGTGAAGTGTCAGGCACTGCTTGTGCCCCTGTCTTCTGTCTGTGACCTGGCTTTGGGCTATGAGGTATTTATGTTGAGGAGTACCAACGCAGGCCGCGTGATATACAGGTAGCTTCAACAGCTACGAGTGCCAGATGTTCATCTTTCGTTACGGCGTGACTAATGCAGTATAGTACTAGGTTCAAATTCTATGGGTGGTAAAAATGGTCGTGGTGTGGTAAGAAATACAACGTAATTGTTATTAGTTTATTAGTGTTTCTTCATAGTATAGTTTCACTATTTCTAGAAGGAATTAAGTATTAACGAAGTAATAAATAAGCAAAAGCACACTTTGATTGGCGTTAACTATTTCTCATACTCCATTGAGAATGTTTTGATCCTCAGTTGCGCAAACATCCAGTGTGCGTTTTTTTGTTTGCTTACACTGCCTTATAGATGAGCTCCCTCGTGGCTAAGTGGTTAGTGAACACGCCTTTGGCGTGGGACACCCGGGTTCGATTCCCGGCCGGGGGCCGCGGTGGCTCAGTGGTAGAAGGTTCACCTCTGGTGCTTGGGGTCCCGGGTTCGATCCCAGCCCCGCCAAGTGAACCTTGTGGTGGACAAACACCGTGTGCGTGGGTTTTCTCGGGGTTCTCCCGTTTCCTCCCACTTTCTTCATTCCACTATTTAATTCATTACTCATCACCGTCTCCATTAGCCTAACCATCATAACCGTAGGACATAAAACTCAAAGATTTCATTTCATTTTTTCGATTCCCGGCCGGAGCTTATGTGGTTCGGATTCCACGTTAATCTGTAGGTCCACGTCTCATACAGCCTTGCTGCTGAAAGGAACGTTAAAATCAAATCAGCACTGTTTTACAGATGCAATTGTTCGATTCCGAGTTCGAATGAAGCTTTTTACGGGCAGGGGGCGACTTTTATATATACAATCCAAGGATTTTAGTTATTAGTCAGTGATGCAATATATAGACCTATATATATTACAAAATTGAAAGTGACTATGTTTGTGACTCTTAATCTCTTAAGAGCTGCGGTGGCTCAGTGGTAGAGCGTTCACCTCCGGTACTTGGGGTCCCGGCTTCGATCCCAGCCCCCGTCAAATGAACTTTGTGATGGACAAACACCTTGTGCGTGGGTTTCCTCGGGGTTCTCCCGTTTCCTTCCACTTTCTTCATTCCACCTTTCATTCATTGCTTATCATCAGCGTCTCCTTTAGCCTAACCGGCATAACTGTGGGACGTAAAACTCAAAGGTTTCATTTCATTTTTTCTTAATCTCTTTGGAATCTTGTACTTAGGTTCACAGCGGAAGCGACGAAATAACTCGACTCATCCATTGTAGCTCTCTTCGCAACCAGTTTCCAAAATGTTGGCAATAAGTTTGCGAAACGGGATATGACGACTCCAATTTTGGGTGAAAAGTCGCTATAAAAAATAATAGAGAAATTCATTGTCTATAAGCATTGTTTTAAAGTTGTAGATGTAAACTAAACAATATGTTCTACTCACTGGCGCAAATCCGTGGGGGGGGGGGGGATGACGGATACATGTCCCCTCCAATCTTGGAACTGAGGGGGACTTCTCCCCAATAATCCGATTTGAAATGTGTTTTTTGGGAGAAATTTGATTATTTTTGTCCGATTGCTACAAAGGAACGTGAGATAAAATAGATGTCCCCCAGAATAAGCCTCAAATCTGCAGCCTCCCAACGCTGAAAACAACTCTGATCCTCCACAACATTGTTTTTCAACTTCATAAGTATTTTGGACATCGTCAAAAAAAAGTATGGTAACGGTCTTACCCCCCCCCTCCCAATGTTGAAGACAGATTTGCGCCGCTGGTTCTACTCACATCTTTGTAAATAGGGCGCAACCAATCCTTTAATTCAGGGATCATTTTTTTGTAAAAGAAAAAGTGCAGAATAATTAAAAGACCCCAAAGGACAAATATAACAAACATCTTCTTCGCCTTTATTCACGCAATCTATAGCTAATCTTGTTGCTATCGGTAATGATGTATTACGTGTGTTTCTCAACGGAAACTCTGCGAACTAAAGGACATCAAGTTTGTAGTTGTTCTTCGTTAGAGGGCAAGGGTAACATAACAATGCAGGATTGTGGGGCAGTGAGTATGCTGTATTTCCAAACTCTTCATCAGTTGCGCTGATTAAAACAAACAAACAGAAAAAAAGAACGTAAAGACTGTTTTGAACTAATAATGCTTCTCTACAGATGAACATTTTGTTTGGAGCAGAAAGTCGCTAAATGTGTAAGTAGGTAAATCGTCATTTAAAAATCACCCAAAAAAGTCTCCAATCGGAAAAAAAATATTTTTTGTCGCTATCGTAGGGCGACCATACGTCCCGTTTTGACCGGGACAGTCCCGTTTTAGTGGCGTGTCCCGGCCGTCCCGTCAGTAGATGGAAAAAGTAGTATTCGTCCCGTTCTATGTAAATGAAAGAAGTAAATAACAAACCCAGTATCTTTACTCCTTTTAAAAGTATTAATAATTAATAATAACAAAGAGGCAAAAATTGAACTGAAATTCCCTATATTAAACATACTCTATAGTTCGCAGTACTGCTCGAAAGGCAGCAGAGGTTTTAGCAGTTGGTTGTGTGTTGAACAAATTTCAACGTGTCTTTCCTTTTTCATAAGTACCCGTTCTGTAACAAAGAGAGAGAGGAGGAAATCTGATATCAAGGCACTGATAAGAACAAAGGTAGATCTAAAAGTCTAGGGTTGCAAGAACCTGTCCCGTTTTTAACTGAAAATTTTATGGTCAACCTACGCTATCGTTGAGGTCGAATTCCCCTTATTTAGCGACTTTACCCAAAATTGGCAACATTGACCCCCACCGAACAACCAGGGTTGAATTCAGGGGGTAGCCCGGGGGGAATCTCCCCCCCGAAGAAAATTCATTCCCCCCCGGAGAAACTCCCAAAATTTCAGTCACAAAATGTAGAAATTACTTCACCCAATTATTTGCTTTTCTGTCCGTGTACGTGCAGACGAAATCCGATCTCTCAATATACATATAAATGACGCAGACCCATTCTATATAAATGTTAACATGTAACATCTAAGATAGAATACCAAATAGTGAATAAAACTTGTATTTCTTAACGCTATGACTGAGTTTGGCAGAACATGAAATTGTTAACTGTTGAAGAAAGGTTTGTATTTTAGTAGGTACTATACTCTCGCCCTATATTATATATTAGTAGGTAGCACTAGCACAGGTTGAGATACGAAAGGAAAGATAGGGAAGATCTTTCGATCATTCCATATAATCTCTCATGTCAGCAGACTTCAGTTCTTGAAAATATACAGTTCCTACATTATTTGAAATAGGGCGCCTAAATCCCATTTCTCGCATCGGAAGTAACAGACGTAAATGTGTTTTACGATTGTTAAAGTAAACACATCTTTCTTTAATTAAAAATAATTCAGTTAAAGGGTGAGATTCAGTGGGCGTCATTTAGAGGGATCAGGGAGGAACAGTTATCCCTCCTTGATTAGAGACTTATATAGAATTTATCAATATGATAATAGTATATAAGTGAAAGATTGCTATTGAAGGTGGCCAAGATCCTGCTCAGTGCCGTTCCATGGGGGAGGGGCAAGCGGGGCGACGGCCCCGGGCGCCGAAGTAAGGGGTGAAAAATTCGGGAGGGAAAAAGAAAAGAAAAAAGAAGGAAAGAAAAACAGAGGAATGAAATACATGTGGACATATATAAAATGAAAGGAAAAAAGTAATGAAAAGTGCTCAAAATCAAGGAAAAGCAGGGTTTACTTTTTAAAATTTTCCCACCTTTGGCGGCTGGTCTGTCGACCTCACTCATATATACGGGGATGCCGTCGTATACTCTCGCGCCAAGCGCTGATTTTCCACGACACGGCACTAATCCTACTGAAGATTTCATCAACTAAACTATTGATGTATATGCAGTGAAGAAACCAAGGCTAATATGTTTGATTTAGAATCAGAAGTGTGAGAAAGAATGATAACTTTTTATTAAGATATTCCTAAGTATGTTTGTTTTAGGAGAAAAAATATTTCAGTTAATTTAAATCTTTTTAAAAATTTTTACATTAGTAACAAACAGTAATTACTGAATATAGGAAATAATAAAAATAGTTACTGTAAATAGCAGTTAAAGTTTAGTCTAAACTATTTTTGCCAGTCTTTATTTAATGTTTTAGATGAAATCAAACGATTGTTTTCTTAAAATTATAATCTCATTGAATATTTATCAGCAATTAGTCTCAATATTAGGTAAGATGTGTATGTGAATGGAATTGTTAAATATGCTGCTTTCTTGAAAAAAATACAGAAAAATAACCCTCCCCCGAGCAGTTGACATTCCCCCCCGGGTGTAAATGTCTGAATTCAACACTGCGAACAACACCCCGTTATCTTTAGCCTAGCCAGCATAATAGTGGGACGTAAAACTTAAAGATTTCATTTCGAACAACACTCCCAGAAACCTATTGTTATACCATTCCCAAAACACCCTTTTGTACAGTTCTCCCTATTCGAAAAAAAAATTGTAAATAGCAGTGTTCATATATAAATATGGAACTCAATTTCCCTGAATTTTCCAGGTTTTCCAGGTATTAATTTTTCAATTTCCAGGTCTAGTGGAAGAAACTAATAGTACGAGAACACATAAATTTTAAGAATACTATATTTATATATTTGAGAATGGCCACCCTTCTCCCCAATGAACGATTGCAATTAAATATTGAGTCACAAGAAAATAAATAATTAAAATAAATAAAATTTAAGTTGAAAAATATGAAGTTGAGAAACCTACTAAGGGAATTATATAATACTTTTGTTCCATACTTGAATACATTCAAAATATACAAAAATATTGGCTTGGGGAAGAAAAAAGGGCCCGCGAGATTTTAACTGATTCTTATAGTACTCGACAACAGAAATAAATTACTGAAAGAATTTTCAAAATCGGCGCAGGTAAACATGCAGAAAATCGCATTTTCATGTACCGGTTCAAAATGGGGAAGAAAAGACGACCGCGAGATTTTAATTGATTCTTGTAGTACTCGTCGAGAGAAATCGATTAGTGAAGGAATTTTCAAAATCGGCGCAGGCAAACATAGAGAAAATCTCATTTTCATTTTCCGGTTCAAAGTGGGGAAGAAAAAAGGGCCGCAAGATTTTAACTGATTCTTGTAATACTCGACGAGAGAAATCGATTAGTGAAGGAATTTTCAAAATCGGCGCAGGCAAACATGGAGAAAATGGCATTTTCATGTACCCGTTCAAAATGGGGAAGGAAAAAGGTTCCGCGAGATTTTAACTGATTCTTGTAGTACTCGTCGAGAGAAATCGATTAGTGAAGGAATTTTCAAAATCGGCGCAGGCAAACATAGAGAAAATCTCATTTTCATTTTCCGGTTCAAAGTGGGGAAGAAAAAAGGGCCGCAAGATTTTAACTGATTCTTGTAATACTCGACGAGAGAAATCGATTAGTGAAGGAATTTTCAAAATCGGCGCAGGCAAACATGGAGAAAATGGCATTTTCATGTACCCGTTCAAAATGGGGAAGGAAAAAGGTTCCGCGAGATTTTAACTGATTCTTGTAGTACTCGTCGAGAGAAATCGATTAGTGAAGGAATTTTCAAAATCGGCGCAGGCAAACATAGAGAAAATCTCATTTTCATTTTCCGGTTCAAAGTGGGGAAGAAAAAAGGGCCGCAAGATTTTAACTGATTCTTGTAATACTCGACGAGAGAAATCGACTAGTGAAGGAATTGTCAAAATCGGCGCAGGCAAGCATGAAGAAAATGGCATTTTCATGTATCAGTTCAAAATGGGGAAGAAAAAAGGGCCCGCGAGATTTTAACTGTTTCTTGTAGTACTCGACGAGAGAAATCGATTAGTGAAGGAATTTTCAAAATCGGCGCAGGCAAACATGGAGAAAATGGCATTTTCATGTACCGGTTCAAAATGGGGAAGGAAAAAGGTTCCGCGAGTTTGAACCGCTACGATGTATGTTCACGAATGTCCCCGTCTTCTCAAATTTAGTTAATTACTGTGACACTGAAACATGTGACACAGAGTCACATTGTGGATGACTGCAATCGGCAACCACTGCACATATACTCCTCCCGCCCCACAGTTTGATTATTTCGATCCATTCCTCACGTGCTAACGGCATGGTTCAACATCTGCAAGAAAGAGGTAAATGTAACGTTCAATTGGCAATAGCTTTTCACCAAATTAAGCTGCATGAAATCTGATTGCATATTTGACATACTGAGAAAATTCTAGTCCGTGGCCATATGTATCACATATCCCATCAATTCATAAAAATTTTGAACACAAAATTACGGTCGTCCGTGTGACATACTCCCAAAAGGCCTAATGTGTATCACCCACCTCACATTCAATGAAACCACATCCGTGTAGAATTTAGAAAGGAACTTCTTATGATGTATACAGGATGTCTCAAACGTTCCCTGACATAGGATAACTCTGTTATTATCAGAGTTACAACAAAATGTAAGAGGAAAAACATCTCGAAATATGACGTTTTCAATCTAAAGTGAACACTTTTTAAAAAAAATCGGACGAGATGTTTGTGCTGTATACTCTTTATGCACCCAATTTTAAATGAAAATGCAACGTTGTCATTTACCTGGACCCACAACATAAGTGAATGAAGTTACTGTTTGAAACGGGGGCTGGCCATCGACATGTTAGCGTAAAAGACAGTAACTTCACTCACTTACGTTGTGGGTCCAGGTAAATGGCAATGTTGCATTTTCATTTCACATTGGACGCATAGCGAGTGTACAGCGCAAACGGGTCATCCGATTTTAAAAATTCCTTCACTTTAGAATGAAAACATTATATTTGGAGACGCTTTCCAAAGTAGTATAATTTAGTTTGTTTAAATTTACAATTTAATACAAGTAGATTCGGATTTATATGCGTAGGATTTTGTATGCATCTAACTAATGAATTCTTTATTTTCATGCTTAACTTAGTGACTTGGCTTTGGACTGCAACTGATTATTGTAACCCATTATTGCTTGAGAAGAAACAAGATATCCGAATCTTCATTTGGAGAAATCAAACGTCTATTGGAAAGCTGGGGATTACAATCATTAATTTCTACATTTCAAGGTGCGTAAATTATATATTCTGTGTTTGTTGTTAAATTACTATTACTATTATTGGGTTTAGAATCAATCAAGCACTTCATGATATTTTATGGGGATCAAGATGGGTGCCGGATAGATAAGTATTTGAGCGTCAGGCTCTTATTTCTTTTCAATTTAATATTTAATCAATGATTATTTTTCTCCCTCATTATTCCACCAAATCGTATTCCAAGATCATATATCCATTTTTGATCGATATATCCATATTTTTGATCTCTTTCATATTTCTATATTTTCGATTTTTGATATTGTTTATATTTCGATATTGCTGTATTTTTCGATATTTCGAACAAGTTTCGATAGTTTGTCAATATCGATTATCTATATCTAAATTCGGATATCCCAAAGCCCTATCGAACCCCCTCCGAAATGAAGTTTTTGGCTATGGACCTGATTAGGGATGCGCACGAGACAAGACGAGACAGAATTTTTGTTACGAAATTCGAGACGAGATAGAGCTCTTCCAATAGAAACGGATCCAGTTTTCGAGACGAGACATAACTTTCGCGGCACCTTTTCGAGAGGAGACAATCTCAAATCTTTTCTCTTGCGCATCCCTACACTTGATCATGAGGTATCAAAAAAAAAAAAAAAAGTTAATGAGAAATACCGGTAACATGTAAATACAATATAGGTAGCTAAAACATTTTTGTTTTCATTCTTCAGTAATGCATTATTATTAATCTCAGGGGGGCGCGGTGGCTCAGTGGTAGAGTGTTAACCTCCGGTGTTTGGGGTCCCTGGTTCGATCCCAACTCGCGCCGTGTGGACTTTGTAGTGGACAAACACCGTGCTCGTGGGTTTTCTCGGGGTTCTCCCGTTTCCTCCCACTTTCTTCATTCCACCATTTCACTCATTTCTCATTATCTCCGTCTCCTGTAGCCTAACCGGCATAACGTGGGACGTTAAACTTAAAGATTTCATTTTTTATTAATCTCTGTATTTTATAGTGTATTCTCAAGCTTAAGGTGATGTATAATTAAATTTTGAATTCAGTTAACTTATTTTGTTTCTCAGATTGTTTTTAAAATGTATGTACAAACGTTTATTTTCATTCTTGAGAGTTTAAAGTGACGTATAGTTATTAAACATAGTATTTAATATTGTACTCTTAACGTGGAAGTGATATACAGTTAACTTTTGAATTCAGTTAACATTTTTCTCTCTGAAATTGCTTTAAAAAGTATGTAAAAACGTTTTTATTTTATTTCTTGAGTGCTAAAAGTGATGCAAAGTTATTAAGCTTACTACTTTATATTGTATTCTTAACCCTAAACTGATACACAGTGCGTTTTTGAATAAATTATGTCAAGTTATTTGAGTGACGAACACTGGTAGAAAATCCTGACTACTACTGGAACATTTTGATTTTAAGGTGACGACTACTGGTGCAAGGATTTTAAAATATTGTTTTTCCTCCAACGGCTACTCCTTTTTTAATTCTAACTACATGGTCATTATAGGAAGGATCAGTGAGTCTTTCCAACTATGGTACAGCTCCGACAGATTCACGATGCTCAGAGAAGAGACAAAATAGTATGTTTTCAACCTTAAAGTGAGAACCACTGGCGTTTTTACCCTGCTATGCAAAAGTAAGTGAGTACTCCAATGGAGTTCCAATGCGGTACTTAATTTCTGCGTTTTAGATATATGGAAATACATGTCTCTAAAATGTAAAGAACTGATTTTTTTTTTTTTTTTTTTTTTACTGAAAACTGCAACTCGGTAAGCCTTATGGATACCGAGGTATGGGAAAATAAACTATAGGTATGTGGGGCTTGCATACTTGACGCTACAATTCGGAAATTGAATTAAAATATGACTAACGGCTATCAAGATGTTGTCAAATAAAGGGAGGACCAACACAGTTAAGGGGTTTTCGTGTTAGATGCTAAAATTTCCGAAATCGGTCATGGAAAGTTAATAAACACCAGTAGCAATTTCATCTTAAAGTAATTAGATATCTTCATGGGGTGTTAGAACATCATGGAGTCTACCAAAATTAAATTTTAAAAGCTTTTGAAAATATAATCTGACATTTGTAAACAGTATTTGAAATATGTATTTACCCAGAACTTCCAGCTAGTACATCTAACATCTGGAGAAACACTGTGAAATAAAAGCTTGAAATTTCGGAAACAATTATTGGTCGCAACAAAATTAAATAAGATGGTACTTCTATGGGTTAAATCAGTACCTCAGTACAATTTCGATCGAAAGATTAGTTCAGTCCTAGGTTTTCTTCAGGCAATTCCAAGGGTTCATCGAGCTGTGCAAAAGAATGAAAATTCGCTGTCAATATCTAAGATAGTAAATAAGATATAAGGAATTATATATTTTATGACGTGAAAATAGAGATCTTTATGGATTTGTACTTTTGGGTCTTTCCTAAAAGAAAAAAAATCAGAAAACTACTGTATATACCTTAATAGACAATTCAGTGGGCGGGGACACAGTAGCTTAGTGGTAGGGTATTTAACTAATCTTTTTTTTTTTTTTTGCAGAAACTATTGGAGTATTCACTTAACCCATAGAAATACGATCATACTTAACTCCCTATTTAATTTTAAAATTAAATAAAAGGAAATATTTCAGTGTAGCGACCCACGATTATGCATTTTAGTCTCAGGGAGATTATGATTAAAGCAAGTGAATGTTGTTGACAGAATTGATGGAATGCAAAGGTGGGAGGAGAGTACCCCGAGAAAACCCACGAATACGATGTCCACTACAAACTGACTTGGCCGTGGATCGAACCAAGAACCCAATACACCAGAGGTAAGCACTCTACCACTAAGCCACTGTGCCCCCGCCCATTTAATTGTCTATTAAGGTATATACGGTTGTTTTCTGAAATTTCTTCTTCTTACAGCAAATACTCAAAAGTACAAATCCATGTGGGTCTCTATTTTTACGACGTCATAAAATACATAATTCCTTATATCTCGCTTGCTATATTAGATATTGACAAAAAATGTTCACTTTATTTCAGAGCCCGATGAACGCTTGGAATTGTCCAAAGAAAATTTAGAGCTGAATTAATCTTTCGATCGAAATTGTACTGACGAGTCTGAGGTTCTCACTTAACCCATATAAGTACCATCTTATTTAACTTTTGTTAGGATCAATAATTGTTTTCTGAAATTTCAAGATCTAATACGCTTTTATTGTATGGTGTCTCTCTAGCTGCTAGATGTACTAGCTGGAACTTTTAGGTAAATACATATTTCTAATACTCTTTACAAATGTCAAAATATATTTTACAAAACTTTTAAAATTTAATCTTGGTAGACCCCATGATGTTCTTAAACTCCATGGAAATACCTAATTATTTTAAGATGAAATTGCTACTGATGCTTATTAACTTTACATGACCGGTTTCGGAAATTTTACCACCTAACACGAAAACCCCATAACTATATGGATCCTCCCTTTATTTGACAATATCTTGATAGTCATATTTTAATTAATTTTCTAAATTGTACTGTCTAATATGCAAGCTCCACGTACCTATGGTGTCGCTTTTTATTTCACCATATTTCGGTAACTGTTAGGCGTACCGACTTGCGGTTTCGGTAAACACACACCTCTAACGTTCTTTAAAACGTTATTAAGACATATTTTAGAATATTTAGAAATGAGAGTTCTGGGAATATCATGGTACCCGAAAACCCCCATCAGGGCGTGTGTGTAGTGTATTTAATTGAAACTACTTTTGAGGTTGTTGTAAGCCCTCGTAATTACGTTTCCGAAACTGCACCATCTAGTACGCAAACTCCACAGTTCTGTAGTGTCGCTCTTTATTTTCCCATATCTCGATATCCATAAGGCTTACCGAGTTGAGGTTTTCGGTAAACAGATGTCAGTTCCTTACATTTTAGAGACATATATTTTCATATATCTAAAAAATACAGACATTAGGTACCCCATGGTAGCCCGAACACCATCGAGGTACCCACTTACTTTTGAATGGTAATACATTTTGAGTTGTTGTTCAGCATCAATAAACACTTCATAGTTTTTCTACGTGCAACCAAAAAGTCCATACCTGACCTAACAGATTTTGTCCATTTAATCTCAAAAATGTTAAGATACTTTGTATTGTTAAGTACAACCAAATTAAGCACACTGAATATAACATTTTAAATATTTTCTGATTTTTGTTGCAGGTATTTCGTGCATCAAACCAGGATTCTGCTTGAAAGACAGTCAAAAGAAGCAGTGTAGGTTGTGGCTAAAAGTACGCCCTTTCTGAAGACAGACTCAGTTGTACTTACATTATTTTGTACGAATATATAACCCTAATAAAGATACTGTACTACAAATTATTTCTTTCTTCCATAAATTATAATAAAATATTATCTCTGTTTAAAGAAAATGATTGTTAATGTTAAGTCATTTTAATTCTTTTTCTCTGTAATAAGAACATTATCCCTAGCAATATTTTTTATCTTTGTGCTATTGCGATTGGATGAAGTAAAATTCTATACGAAGCACTATTATTTCAGACATGCATTAATAACTAATGTATTGTTCTGTATGTAAGACAATGTGTATACTGAACATGTCTAGCGAAGGTGTTGTTTTAATACAGAATCAAATAACTCAGCTTTTCAGTAGTCAACTTTATTGGGAATCCGAAGAAAGAAGTTAAAAAAAAAAAAAAATGTTGGACTTACCAGCGTGTGTGTGTTCGAATTCTGGACTAATCCAAATTATCCAGAGAAATCATTATATATTTCATGTTGCTATTTCAGATGTATCCTTTATCCAAGTCGGAGACTTCATACATCGCTATACTTTGTATGAACTATGTTCCGTATTTACTTAATCACTTTGTAACTTTCTCTAGTGTTGACAAGGCCGCAGGTGTCAATCGAATAGTTTAGTGTTTCACTCATGTCACCTTGTGACTAAGGTACGTCCTGTCGGTATATATATGGTACTGGGTTCAGTTAGCGATAAAATACATTTTTAGCGTTAAACAAATGCAAAAATCTACACGAAATGAGATACCGTGATCTCTGACTTACGGATAACACCAAGCAACTAATGGTACTGAGTGTGATTGAGTTTACTAATTACTATTTGGCTAAAATCAGTGTTCCTTTATCTATAGTTCTTTTCGTGCTTTGAATTGCAAAGTTTGAAATAACCGTTTTAAATTATTGTGTATATATATCTTCCGAGTAATTCTGAGAATCATTGCCCTTTCTTTAAGCAATGTATGAGACTGTTAAATTGCTCTTTCCTTAAAATGTTGCACTAAGAAGGATGCATCCAGGAGAGTCCAAATTTGCAGAATGTCTATAGCAGGGAAGAATAAATATGTTTAGTCGATGGCTGCACAACGCCTCCGCTGTCACACAGCGAATACAGCGGACGTTTAAGAGTATTCTGCACTTACTATTAGGTATCGGCCTGGGAACTTTGGCGCATCTACCCAGTCTCCTTCTTGGTGTTGCATTTTTAATGGTGAGTACTGAGTAGGAATAATATTGTAAGCGAATACGTTTCCGGCTGACACCACACTTTTAATTATTGCGACATTAAAAAAAAAAAAAAAAAAAAAAGACATACCTGTTAATTAAAATGTACAGAGAAGTTATTTCTGGAAAATTCTATTCAGGCCTCTTGTGGTAACAACTGCACTTTAGTAGAAGATACTATTAAGGAAAAGAATGAGGTAAAATAATCTTTATATCGTACAAGCAATGGATGATAACAGCTTAATAAATGATTGTATGTAAATCTTGTTTGAGTTTGAATATAGGATTGTATAAGGCTGTGCATTTTGCATTATTATTGAGGTGCTGCAACTAACTAACTGCAAACCATATGATAAATTCTTACAGTAATATATCACATATTGATTTACTCTGTATGGAAACGAAAATAGTTTAATATATGGTTAACCTCCTTTGTGCCAGGGGCGGATCCAGAGGGGGGCGATCGGGGCGATGCCCCCCCCCCACAAGAGGAAACTTTCTTATTTTATATATAAATAAACCCATCCATAACAAGTTTGGAGCTCTTAAAAGTAGCAGTATTACCGCCGACCGCCCCCCCCAGAAGTCCGTAATGGATCCGCCCCTGCTTTGTGCCCATAATTTTAAAATTAACGCTTGTGTCACTTTTCAACACTTGACTTTGCAGTAGCTTTCCAACGAATTAGCAGGAAGCCCAAACTTATAGGACGTCCTGCAGGTAAATACATTTCTTTGGACAGTTTCACTGCTCCAAACTAAGATTTGAAAAGTGTAGTATTGTTAATTTTATTATTATTGGCACAAAGGAGATCAACCATATTTTAAGCTATTTTTGTTTTCATACAGAGTAAAACAATATTTGACAACATTACAGTAAGAATGTATCATGCACTTTGCAGTATGTTGCAGCACTTTAATAATGGTGCACTATACGTACACTCTAGATCCTGCATATGTCCGATCCATACATTACAAGAAGGCAATACGTATTCGATACAGGTAAAATCTGTATATTTCATATGGACAACCTATTAGCTATATACATCCAATCTATACATTACATATGGCCAACCTGTACGCGACATACGTATAATCTATATGCTGCATGCAGACAGTCTGTAAGCTACATATATGCACTCTGTATGGTGCATACGGATATTCTGTATGATGTATCTGGACAAGCTGTGTGCGACATAAGGAAAATCTGTATAATACATACGTACAATACGTATACTGTATCTAGTCGTACGTATGGGGCACAAGTACAATATAGATGCTGTCTCGGGCTTGAACGCAAGAAACATACGTACAGAACGTATATTGCATACTTCTTGAAATCATGCTCCGTCCTGATAGTCAGTGTATGTCGTCATTATTAACCCACATGCTACATACGACCCTGACGTCACAAAGCTAGATATTACCTCCGTATATACTTGTTACTGCAGATAACGTCACACGAATGACGTCATTGCACGCTGCAGGATGTTATATACGGTTGTACGTTAAGTCCAGAAACTACAGGAATTACGAATGTAACCTACGTTTTTAAGTATGCCACCTACATTTTTTTTTCTCAGTGTATATCCAACATATCACCTGGTTGTGGCAGTTCAGTTACACCGTGAACTTCCATAAGGATAGAGTGAACATGGGACCTCCACAGAGCGTCATAAGAGCGTGTATGCTTTACGAGTTCAAACTGGGGTCAAACGCCGCTGTAGCGGGGCGGAAGATATACCAGGCTTTTGGTGAGGGTGTCGTGTGTATGGCAGGCCCGTATTTAGCAAGTGCTATTCTATGCTCCAGCACAGGGCGGCAGAATTTAGGGGGCGGAAATTTTGGATTGTTTGTAAATATTCACAATAAAGTAATATTTAAAACTAGCAACACGCAGAGTCCCGAGCAAGCGTGATAAAACATGTTAATGTGTTTAATTCATTCTAAGTACAGTAGTTACTAATTAGCTAGCTTATCTGATTATTTTTAAAAAGTCATCCTTTCCACCCCCACCCTAAGAGGTAACGATGAACTTGAACATAATGAATATTGATGCCGTTAAACTCAGCGATTTCGAAAACTATGAATTCAACACTAATATCTGTTGTTTTCTATTACTTTTAAAATCTCGCCCCCTCCCTGGGGAATAGAGTATGACCTTGAATTTGAATTGGTTTAAAACTGTCACTATTCATCTCAGCGACCCCCAAAATTATGAAAACAGCGGGACGGCAAATTATTTAGAGCACTAGGGCGCACAATTAAATACGGGCCTGGACTATGGGGACACTACAACGGTCGTTTAACAAGTTTAAGGACGGTAACGAAACATTCAAAGACGCACCACGTGCCAGACGACCAACACATGTCCAAAATAAAGATCTTCAGGCAGCAATTAAAGTGAACAGTGGCCAGACATGTAAAGAATTGGGACTACAATTCAGTGCGAGTGGAGAAATCATTCGGCAGCACCTCCATCAACTTGAGAAACACTATAAGTTGGGTCAATGGGTTCGACATGATTTGACTCTGGGCTAGAATTCAACGCGAGCATACACCTGTTTCTTCGCTCTCTCGTCTGAGGAAGGAGCCATTTCTGGAGAGTGTGTTGACATGTGTTGAGAAGTGGGTCATGTACGAACCTAAACGGTTAGCATCATCACTATTGGTTAGCATCCCATAAACCGGTTCCAAAACAGCAAAAACCAGCACTGCACCAAAGAAGGCCCTCCTGTGTGCTTGGTAGACTGCTCGCGGTGTCGTGCATCGGAAACTGCTACCAGCTGGTCAGAGCTTCAATGCGACTGTGTGTTGTCAGTAGTTGAGCCGTGTTCAAGAAAAACTCAAAACTCTGGAGCGAGCACTTCTGAATCTCAAAAGGGTCCTTCTGTTAGAGGACAACGCTAAGCCCCACGTAGCTAGGATGACCCGGAACACCATTATACGCCTTGGATAGGACACTATTGCATCCACCATACTCCCCGGACATTGCACCATCCAATCATAACCTATACAATTCCTTAGATAATCACCTTAGAGGACACCAGTTCAAATCCTTTGTAGAGGTGCAAAATGCACGATACCTTCTTCGTTTCACGGCCTACCATGTTCTACTGCTATGGAATCCATAGCCTTGCAGAACGTTGGCAGAAGGTCGTCGATCTTCCAGGTACGTCTTAGGTGATATATCGATGTTTGAAGGTGGTGGGTGAAATAGCGACAGAACTTTCTTGGTTACCTTTGTAATATATATATATATATATATATATATATATATATATATATATATATATATATATATATATAACAATAGATATCTTATATTTGCTTTACTCAATCTCTGTTAGTGAGGCTCAACACCAGCACAATTGGCGTTATCAAAATGAAGTTATATTCTTAAAACAACAGAAGTGATACCTAAACAAAACATGTGATCCATGTAGTACATTGTACACTGTTTTCAAGCAGTCATCTTTAGAAGCCTATATTAAAAATTAACAATACAAAGCTATTATTATTTTAGTTGAGAACATATTCGATCTAACAAAGCGAATACAACCGAAAGTGAATAAACATTTTAAAAGACATTTGATTGATTTAAATATTTAATGCAGAATAAACGTTTAACTTCAACACTCTTCTTCCGTTTGGTGATCTTGATCCCTCCTAGGCTTGCGTGAACTCTACGACCTAGCGCTCATATCGTCTTCTAACATTGCTACTTTATCATTTAATTCATCTAGTTCATATTATAACAAATTATTAAACCTGAGTTTTTCCCTACAAACACGCGAATACATTCTCAGCGATCTCTTCTACCTTTTCTTAGACACTTATTCCACACGAATATTTATCAAACACTCCGATCGTTCACAACAACAACAAAACGCCCAATTATACAATCACACTAAATTTTCCTTGGGTTATGTTATTCTCCCGTCGTCTTAATTTATCTAATGGTCTCTTTTCCTTAGACTTTTGATTAGAAATGTTCATTTCCAGGACATGTATTACCCAATGGAACGACGTGTTCCTGTTATCTCAGATGTCTCGGTACCTGTAGATATTGTAAAGTTGTGAACTGTGTAGCTCTCCAAATCCCCTTTTTTTAAACTCCTTTTGTGCGAAATAATCCTTTGTCTAGTTCTCTACCAGTCATCGATCAACTTTCACGTCTAAACAACACAAAGCGCAGAATTATGCTTTTATAGTTTTTTACTATATGTAGAGAAAGTAGTTTTCTAAATGTCGTGACTAGTTTTCTTCGATGATGACATAGTTTCCTATGGAGCAGTACCATACATTATCCGCTATGAGTCCTCTTCTTGTTTCCTCCGTAACGTCGTTTTTATTTGTTTACACATACGTATTTAAATACTCTGCTATATTATTATTACTGATCATTACGGTTTCTTTTTATTTATTTATTTATTTATTGATCAAATTCCCAGATACAGCATAATTGTGCCATTTTACACAGGGAAATGTCAATAAACGGGAAGAAAAGAAAAAAAGAAAAATAATAAAAAATAAACAACAACACTAACATCAATAGTATTAACAAAGAGTGCACAGGTAATATTATTTGTTCAGCACGCGTTTTATTGCTCTTTCAAACTAGCTCGTACTTCGCTTTACTTCGAGACTAATTTCCTTCCATACTGCCAGAAAAATATTTACATTCTTTATTATTATTATTATTATTATTATTATTATTATTATTATTATTATTATTATTATTATTATTATTTACTGAACCTACATTATCACCAGTCAAGGGAACATCGTCTACCTATACAAGAAGCTGGTTCAATCAATACAACCCTCAATTCTATCTTATCTGTTCTCTGTTGCTATCTTAATTTTATAAAAGCATATATTCTACAACATTGTTGAAAATAACAGTTATAAGGCATCCTCTTGATTCAGTTAGTCATTTTCAATTGGGTGCTGTGTGAAATTACAGTTTGATGCTTATATTCTGTAAACCATACAACGATTGAAAGAAGGAAACAGCAAAGCAAACGTTGATAGAAGACAGTGCTGACATGCAAGTACAGCATAGTCGGTTGTTTTGCAGGTACATTACTTGCGCATTCATAAGTATTATACATCTTTTTTTTTTAACTATTATACTATTTCTTTTAGAAGGAATGTATGCACGTGGTTAAGTGCTCGGAGAATGCTGCAGAGCCTTAACTTCGCCACGCAAAAGAAGTCATAAATAAATAAATAAATACATTGCTAAGATTTACTTCGTTACATTCCATCTATTGCCCTTCTTTGTTAGCTTGTTCCCTTTACCCTATATATAGCTTTGATGGTAAAAGCCTTTTCCTATGTCGTACTGTACAATGGCTAGTTGGAAATGACCACTTTAGGTATTTATAAATTGTGAAAAAATCACATTTTCTTTCCTGTTGGCATCTTACCCTGTGTAACGTGGGTTCCTGTCACCACGGCATGGCGCGTCCTCAGGTTGCGGATCGAGGAGAAGGCCTCTAGATATAGAGGTTAGCTGCGAATATACTGAATAAGCAGTCACGGACAGCCGACTAGGAGTGGTCCTCCAGCTTGGGGGTTTGGGTAGGGCTAACAACCTCATCCTGTAAAAAAAAAAAAAAAAAAAAAAAAAAAAAAAGCACTTGTTCAGAAATATTCACAAAAGCCTCGGACAAGGACTGATAACTTGGCACGACCTCAGGAAAAGAAAATGGACATGAGATTTGGAACATGGAATATTAGGAGTCTTTATAGGACAGGCGCGTTAAAACCCGTAACGAGTGAGTTAGAGAAATACAGGATGGACGTAGTAGGAGTTCAGGAAGTTAGGTGGGAAGGAAATGGATCTGAGAATTCCGGAAAATTTACGTTCTTTTACGGGGAAGGAAATAAAAATCACCAGCTAGGAACAGGGGTTTTCGTTCATAAACGTATATTACAAAGCAATTAAACGGGTTGAATTTGTCACTGCCAGACTTTCTTTTATTACTCTTAAGGGACGGTGGTGTGATATTATTGTTTTAAATGTACATGCCCCAATTGAAGATAAGGATGACGATATAAAAGACAGTTTTTACGAAGAAGTGGAACGGATATTTGACCAACTCCCGCGATACCATATGAAAATTCTATTAGAGGATTTCAATGCGAAGGTAGGACGAGAGGATATTTTCAAACCGATTATAGGGAACGAAAGTCTGCATAAGGAAAGTAATGACAACGGTGTTAGACTCGTAAATTTTGCAACATCCAAAAACCTAATCGTGAAGAGTACAAAATTCCCACATCGAGACATTCATAAATACACTTGGACATCACCAGACGGGAAAACACATAATCAAACTGATCACGTTTTAGTAGATAGAAGAAGGCAATCTAGCATAATTGATGTCCGGTCGTTTAGAGGGGCTGATTGCGACACCGACCACTACCTGGTAGCAGCGATAATACAAGAGAGGTTATCGTTGAATAAAGGTAATATTCATTGTCCGAAAACGGAGAGATTCAATTTAAGAAATTAAAAGAGAGCCAGGTAAGAGAGAAATACCAGCTTGAAGTTTCGAATAGATCCTCGGCTTTAGAAGATTCGGAGTGCACTAATGTTGAGGATACCTGGATTGAAATTACAGATAGCATTAAAATTTCAGCAAAAGAAAAATTGGGGCACGCGGAAATACGTAGGAACAAACCATGGTTCGACCAGGAATGCATAAAACTAGCAGAGAAGAGAAAACAGGCAAAATTACGCTGGGTTCAAAATCCGAATGAAATAACTATACAAAATTTCGCAGATATCAGGCGGGAAACTTCCAAAACTTTTAGAACAAAGAAACGCGATTTTCTGAAAGCTAAAATTAAGGAACTTGAAGGTAATAGTAAAAATAAAAACATCCGGGACATGTATAAGGGAATCAACGAATTTAAGAAAGGCTATCAACCTCGTGCTTATATATTAAAGAAATCTGACGGTACAGTTCTCACTGACACGGATAGCATCTTAAATAGATGGAAAGATTTCTTTGACGATTTGCTTAACACGCAACCGAAAACTAGTGTGCGTGGAGAAAAGGAGATACACACCGCAGAACCGTATACTCCAGAACCCAACCGAATAGAAGTAGAAACTGCTATAAAGAAATTAAAGCAACACAAATCTCCGGGTGTAGATGAAATTCCGGCTGAGTTAATTTTAGCTGGAGGCGAAAAATTGTGGAACAAGATACACAAACTCATTCTCCTTATCTGGAACAAGGAAGAATTGCCACAAGAGTGGAAAGAATCAATCATTTTTCCAATTCACAAGAAAGGCGACAAAACTGACTGCAATAATTATCGAGGCATCTCTCTTCTGTCAACATCCTAAAATATAAAATCCTTTCAAATATTCTATTAGCAAGATTTACCCCATACGCAGATGAAATTATTGGAGATTGTCAGTGTGGATTTAGACGAAATCGATCAACTATCGACCAAATATTTACTATTCGCCAAATACTCGAAAAGAAGTGGGAATACAGTAGCAAGGCACATCAACTAGACCCTATTTATTGATTTTAGAAAGGCTTATGACTCGGTTAGGAGAGAAACATTGTACAACGTTCTTACAGAATTTGGAATACCGAAAAAGCTAATTAGATATATTAAGGCATGTTTAAATGAATCCCAATGTAAAGTCCGGGTAGGAAATTTTTTGGCCATGAGCTTTCACGTCGAGAATGACCTGAAACAAGGAGATGCGTTGTCGCCATTATTATTCAACTTTGTTCTGGAATACGCTATAAGGAAAATCAAAGATAGCAACCAGGGCCTAGAATTGAACGGTATTCACCAGGTTATGGCATATGCTGATGACGTAAATTTAATAGGTGATGATAGGAGAACAATAGAAAGAAATGCAGAGATCTTATTAAACGCTTGCAGGGACATGGGTTTAGAAGTAAATGCAGAGAAAACTAAATACATGGAAGTGCGTCGGGACCGCAATACGGCAAATTATGAATACGTTAAAATATTAAATAATACTTTTGATAAAGTGGATACTTTCAAATATCTAGGACCAATATTAACAGACAAAAATCATATTCACGAGGGAAATTAAATGCCGACTAAAAACAGGGAATTCGTGTTATTATTAGTTCAAAATCTCATGTTATCGCGAATTCTGTCGAGGAATTTGAAGCTTAAAAGATATAAAACGATAATCATGCCTGTTGTTCTGTATGGTTTCGAAACATGGTCGCTTACTCTGAGGGAAGAACATAGACTGAAAGTATTTGAGAACAAGATCCTGAGACGAATATTCGGACCCAAGAGGAACGGGAATTGGGGAATGGCGGAAACTTCATAACGGGGAACTACATATATTATAGGGCTTACCAAACATTGTTAGGGGCATCAAGTCTAGGAGGCTTAGGTGGGCAGGACATATAGCCAGAATGGAAGAAAGTAGGAACGCTTTCAAAGTGTTAGCGGTACGACCAATCGGAAAACGACCATTAGGAAGACCTAGGCGCAGATGGGAAGACAATATTAAGATGGATCTCGCAAAAATAGGAATACAAGGCAGAAACTGGATGCAGTTAGCTAAGGATAGAAGTCAGTGGAGAGCTTTTGTGAACGCGGCATTGAACCTCCGGGTTCCATAGGCCATAGAAAAATGAAATGAAATCTTTGAGTTTTACGTCCCACGGTTATGCCGGTTAGGCTAAAGGAGACGGTGAAGATGAGGAATGAATGAAATGGTTGAATGAAGAAAGTGGGAGGAAACGGGAGAACCCCGAGAAAACCCACGCACACGGTGTTTGTCCACCACAAAGTTCACTTGGCGGGGGCTGGGATAGAACCCGGGACCCCTAGCACCAGAGGTGAACGCTCTACCACTGAGCCACCGCGGCCCACCATAGGCCATAGAGTTAGTTAGTTAGTTGGCATCTTACCTTTTTTTTCACTACACCAAGCTTTCAGCATTCTTACAATTTTCTTGGAAATTCTTCCAAGATATTATATATAACGTAATTTTTCTTACTTGGAAACAGGCTTTCTAAAAGTCTATGAATAATTGTAAATTGTACTTTTATCTCAGCGTGATTTGAAATAATTGTTTCAGTGTAAATCTATCACGCATAAAGTCATGTTGATTTTTTTAAAAGATAATATAATCTCTATTCGGGATTAGTTGTGTTAGAAGAATGCTGAACAAGATATTCTAACAAGTTAGTAATAATGAAATTTGTCGATAGTGTTGCAGTTCGTTTTGTCACCTTTTATAAACATAAACACGATTATAAATTCTTTCCATGTCTTCAGATTTTTTTGACATATTAAGAAGATTAGAGTAGGATCTCGTTAATTAAAATGGTTCCTTCCGTCTTGAGAAAACTAACGGAAAAGAAACAGATTCCATTGATTGTTTAATAGTTCTGTTAAAAGACATCTCTTTATATCGTTGTTGGGGGCACGGTGGCTCATTGGTAGATCACTTAACTCTGGTGCATGGAGTCTCTGGTTCGATTCCCGGATAAGTAAGTTAGTGGTGGGCAACATCGTGTTCGTGGATTATCTTGGGATATTCCCGTTTCCTCCCACAATTTCATTTCACCAATTCTTCCATCATCATTCACTTCCTTTAATCGTTTGTCTCCCTCAGCTTAACGGGCATAATTGTTGGTCGTTAAACTGAAAGATTTCATTTCATTTCTTTATTATATAGTTTTTCTGTTGTAGGATTTCATTAATCTTTTCCTCATTTTACTTGTGTATATTTAACAATTATCAAATTAATGCTTCCATAACGTCAGAGATCAGCTTGGATGTTTCAATTTTCACCTAAATGATACATTACTGGGCTGATATATTTTCTGAGCCTTGATATGCTTGTGTAAGAATCCTTTATATTTTGCTTCCGTTACTTTATTGTATCTCCGAAATCTAATTTTGCATGTACTCTCAGTTTTTGCTCCTAAGAGTCCAAATGGGTTCACAGTTACTTTTCACAGTTGTGTTTCTGTGTTTGAAATCAGGGCTGTCTCGTAGATTTGCGGGGCCCGAAGTAGAGGTAAATTGGTGGGCTAATTAGAATCCTATATCTAGTAAGAATTAATTATTTTAAGCCACTTTAACTTTTTAATGTTAGTGATAGTGATATTCCACGAAAACGCACTTCACAACAATAGTATACAATCGTAAAAGATGTCTTACAAATGAGGTACCTAATCTCTAAATAATTTGAATCCTAGGAAGGAATTAGAAGTAATAAATTTGTTACTTCTCCTTAACAGCCTAACTCTTTTCTCCTGTGACGTGGGGTCTAGGCCAGCTATGCACTTGCTACACCGACGGGATAGCCCTGTTTATAATCTTCGGATTCTGAAGCTATTATAATTTATTCTGTTTCTGTTTATATTCCTCCTCGAATGTTGTTTATCCTTCTCGATCTCATATATCCTATTGTTTCCTCCGCTACTCTCTTTCCGATCAACATCGGCACTAGTTTCTTCGTTATCTTCGCTGGAATATACCGCACAGAGCTTCAAGTATATTATAAAAACGAACCTAATTTCTTTTCGAACTTTTGATTCTTTAATTTTGTTATATCAGCTTTGTCATTTATGGCTTCGGCATACCTATTATCAGAAGGCATTACTATATCTTTGCAATCATTAATTACCTTCTTTCCTTTCAACACGACCAAAAATCTAAACTGATATGTCTCTGGTGGCCTGCCAAAACGTAAGAATTTTTTTCTCGCAATCGTTCTGACATCTTCATATTCTCCATAATTTGTTTTAAACCTGAAACACATATAACTTTCAAAAAGGAATTTAGGTTTAAAATATAATTAAACTAAAGGGTGGGGCAAATAAAAGTGGCCGGAGAACAGAGTTCGAGGGTATAAAGAAACATAGCAAAGGAAAGGAAATAGTTCGCTAATCTTCTTATAGCGGATGTTCAAAATGATTATCATTTATCTCTTGCCACTTGTGAGCCCTGGCCAGCAAGTTGCAGAAGGCAGATTGAAGCTTTGCTACTGGAATTGTAATTTCGTCAGAAATGCTCTGCTCCAGTTGTTGAAGACTATGAGAGTTCTGATACAACTTAGACTTGAGGTTTCCCCACAAAAAAATAATCGCACACGAACAGATCAGGTGACCGGGGTGGCCAGCTAGAAAACTTTCCACAAAGAACACTCTTCTGCTCTGTGAGTACCATCTTCATCTGTGCTCTGATTAACTCACAGTGACACAGCCCGCACTAAGACCTGAGCCGGTGGTGTGCGCATCGCGTGGTGTGGTTCCATGCATACTTTCACGTCCAATCGTATTCACTGGTCCGGTCCACTTTTATTTGCCCCATTCTGTATATGTTAATGATCTTCTTTTTTTCTTTTTATTCCTCCACTATCCCTTCTCTTGCCGTTTTCTTACGGACTTACCAGCAGCCGCATCTGCCCCTAACTCTGTGATATTCTCTCTCCTTTTTTGTTATCTCATCTCTCTTTTCGTTTTGTATACCCAAGAGCTAGGGGGTGGGGCTTTTATGACCTGAGTCCTAAAATGCTTATCTCAGGTCTTAGTTTTCTTTTTGTTATGTAGGTATTCTCTACTCTGGAAATAAAAGAGATTTTTTTTAATATATACATAATAACATAAATACAAAAACACAATTTATAAACACACAATACACATAATACTACATTTGCAACATGACTAACATAGGTGATCTCACCTGTATAAATTTTCTATGAATTGAATTTATATTTTCTGTTTTCATTTCATTTATTCTGTATTTTATTTATTTTTAGTTTATCACCTGTATGACTTTTAGGTTTGTCATTTTAAACCTTATTCTATTATAGTTATTTATAACACTTGGTTTTCACCTGTATTACTATACCTGTAGACTTCCTAATTTAATGTTAATGGTAGTTTTAGATTATTTATCTCAGTAACCATCGTGCACACTGACATTTTGCTAATGTCATATTTAAAGACTTCAACGAGGTATATTTTAGTATATTTACTAAAGCAAGTATAGGCGTACTACTAATTCAACAAGGGTACCACAATTTAATTAAGACATTATTTTTAAAAACACGTTTAATTAACTTTTTAATTAATATAATCTCATTCATAACTGCAACAAGACCTTTTACTGCATGACACAATATTTAGAAACAATCTCTATTCTTTATATAAGCAAGTCAATATAAATTCAATCAAACATATTTATTTTGATTGATTGGTTCAATCATATTCATTCCAACACATTCTTTTGTTCTATTTTGAGTATATGTCGATTTTATAAATGCACTATTTACACAACATATCAAACAAGGTTTTACTTCAATTGATGGTGTGTTTCTAAGCCTGATTTTGTTCGGCATATTTTCTTAAGAAAGTCCACGAAGTCTATCGATTGACGTATGTTTTATTTGTGGACATTTTTTCTCATTACAGGCTAATTATATTGTCGATTTTTTCTCAGAGAAAAAAAAACATTGTTCATGTTAATAAAAAATTAAAACAAATAATAAAAGATTTCTACTAATTCGTATATGACTGCCTACTTTTTTTTTTTTTTTTTTTGCCAAGATAGTATATTAATTGCTGAAGGTTTTCCGAGTAGTAGTAAGAAAACTTTGGAGACATTAAGAATCGCTGATGAGCTCCAAATGCCATATTTCAGGCCTTGTTCAATATATATTGCCTAAGGGCTGACTTAATCTTGCAATCACGTAACTGCTTGAGTATCAGCTATATTTTAGTATTCATTTTTCGTTTAATATTAAGGCGTGGCAGACCCAGGGTTGATTCCCGGTGGGAACACATGTGGTTCGGATTCCACGTTAATCAGTAGGTCCCGTCTCATATAGCCTCGCTACTGAAAGGGACGTTAAAGTCAAAATAAACTTAAAATCAATTCGTTTAGTATTAAAATAATCATTTAGTTCTTTTCAAGGTACTAGATACATTGCACTCTTTTCAGTTGGCAAATCTATTTATAACAGTTTACTGCATAGATAACTACGTATAAAAGTAATTTAATCAGGCGTGACTGGACTTACGTAAGGAAATCAATGCATTGGAGAATTATTTGAACAGCTCTTTAAGAATCGTGATCTTTGGTTTTTGATACATAGAAAATGTCTAGGCTTTAGCCTAGCCGGCATAAGAGTGGGACGTAAAACTTAAAGATTCCATTTCATTTTTTTTGTTAAAATAGGAGTTGGACATAAGAGTATGATTTTCTAACTTTCGCTTTTCAGTTGCAATAACATTGCAGGTATTCTAGATTAGACAAATAATAAAAATACATATAATGTAGAATACATAGCTTCATTTTCTCCAAATTTCATTAATGAATAGGATGTTGAAAAATGCATTCTAACATAGGGGGGATCAGTTTCAATATGTTCTTATGATGTGCGGCGTATCATCTTTATAAGTGCGGCATGTCACCCATAGCATACAGGACAGACGCCATGATATAATGCTTTACCAAATAATAATAATAATAATAATAATAATAATAATAATAATAATAATAATAATAATAATAATAATAATAATAATAATAATAATAAAAATAACTAAGTAAAGGATGATCAGAGTATATCTTTTGGAATATTTGTCAGAAAGATGACTGGCAATCATATTAATTACATATTACTATTTTAAGTGTTTCATATGATTTAAAATATTGATTTTAAAAATTTTATTAAAAACGTATAGTGTACATTCCAATCTATGGACCTTTCTGCCGAGGCCACCAGTATATCAAATATTTACTATACATATAACGGCAGTAACAATAGCAACTTAAGAGTAATTCTTTAAGGGAACCAAAAAAAGGATAGATACAAATACATCATATAATAGCAGCAGATATTTTAAAAATGTGTGACATCTCTCTCACTCTCTCTCTCTGTTTTACCTCATCGATCTTGTTTCGTCATACTATCTCCTTAAACGAAAGGAAATAACCGAGACATGTTAATGTAAAGATTGAATTTCATTCCCAGCATTTCATTACTCAGCAGCATATTTTATGGGACTAATATGAAGTTAAGAGATCCACATTGTACGGTATAATTTAGGCCACTACTAGGTCAATTATGTAAGTGGGAACGATTTAGAATGGATTCCTATATCACTATTTCCATTGACCTATTATATAAAACTTCTTGTTTTCTTCAGACAATTCTGAGTTTTGATATCATTTTGCAGATATTCTATACCACTTTGAAACATATTTGTTCATCTTCAGATACAATGAAAATCCACACATTCTATTAATACGCTAAGCTTTCTGTGAAAGGAAAATAATTTACGTATAAGACTGTCTTCGCAAAAGTATAATATTTGCTAAACTAATTGATTCAACCACCCCTGGTCTGAGCCTTTGACTGTCTTCCATAATACATCGCAGAAATATAATATCGTAGGACTGACTGTTCTGTTCAGTTTATTAAACCAAATGAACGAAACTATATATATTTTTTATTTAACGAACTTGAATAAAAATGTATATACAGTAATTTGATGCAAGTAATTTTCTTTTGCAAGGTTCGTAAAATTTAATTTTATCAGAACTTCCGTTCATGAAGCTAAGATGGCAAATTCTGATGATTGTGACGTATAGAAAGATCATTCTGTAGTGGACAAGCACTGAAGGTTCTCGCAATATCCTGTCTTTTCATTGGGTCTTCTTTGGAGATAAATTACATTTTGTTCCTTTAGTAGAGAGTTGCTATAAAGCTATTTCCAGACCGTAGAGTAACAAATATGGAAGCAAAAGTAAATGTAATTGTCCCAGGAATCTCTTTTAAACATTTTTTCTTTTAAAAAAATCAGTACGTTTTCAGCAAGTATACTGCAAAAACATGTGTATAGGTTATTGGCGTGTTACAATAGCCAATCACAGCAATTTGTTCTGTGCTTTCGTCTTGAAAGTACTGACCATACAGTCTCTGTATTTTTCGTCTTTTCTCTCTAGGACTTACTATTTCGCCAAAGTTAATTCCGGACCTTCACGATCTCTAAGTTAAGATCGATTTACAAGGAGGCAAAGTTTATTACCGAGTTTTCAACAAGTTCCTCTTAGAAGTGAGTATGGTGTTTTATCTTGGCGTCGTTCCAGAACAAAAAGACGATGGTACTTCTCGAGGGGAAACACATTCTAAGAAAACTTGCTTGATATAATGTCATTTAATTCCCCTTTTTACCACAGTGATTGTGAAGTAGGTTTCCTGCAGGTTGCTTTCTTAACATTATTGTGCGTTGATCTTGAAACTAAATTAAGGTTAAGTTCATTTTCGCAATAGATTGATTACATTTTTTGGAATTTCCACAAAGCTTTTATTATTATTATTAAAACTGTGTTCGAAGCGTCACAAATTCTTACTAATTTCTTAAATTTATTTCTTGCTGGTTAATTATCTGCTCACTTTCCACATATATTTATACTTATTTTAACATGTTATTTTACAGAGTAGGTAACAACATTGCGAGCTGTTTTGGTCAATTTTCTGTGAAAATTTGTACGAATTTAAATTAAATGTAAATCAAAATTAGACGAATTTTTCGTTCTTAAATATGTTACAGTGAGTAAAAGTCAGAAGAGCAAAGCATATATTTTGGTGTTAGCATTTATATGGCGATTGACAAGAAAGAACGTTCTGTTCATTTCAGCTAAGAATATGGAAGTAATTTGGTAGCAATGGGATAATGAAAGTGTACAACTTGATTGCTAGGAAGGAGTGTAATAAAATTACTTTCTACATAACTCATCATCATCATCATAGGTATTTTGCCATTATTGATATGCCACTTGCTACAACTGAGAAGCTTCCATGCTCCAGGCCTTCTGCTAATCTCTTCATCTTCACGTATGATTTTTTTCTGTTTTGATACCATCCGTTAATTGTAGTCTCCTTTGCCCCTTCTTCTCTTTCCTACCATCGTACCCTCTAGCAAATCCCTCATGATACGGTTCCTTCTTAGCCAATGTTCCAACCAGTTTCGCTTCCTCTTCTTAATAATATTTAGAATTGTTCTTTTTCCTCATCATTTCTAACACCATTTCTAACAACTCATCAGTTCTCATTCGTTTTCCGCAAGACCAGCTAATTCTCTCCATTCTCCACATCTACATTTCGAAAGCTTCCATTCATTTTTCATCATTTTTGCGTAACTAATGATGATAACAACAACAACAATAAAGTTTTTAAAAATTAGACTTCTGTTTTATTTCATAACAAAGTATGATAAATATACTTTCCCATGTCAGGGAAAGAACCTTCTCTTCTATTATGAAAACAGAAGAGTAAGAAATTTGAATTAAGAAAAGATTACTAACTATCTTTAGAAACACTCATATTTTGATTTCGGCTGCAGGTATAGCTTTTGCTCTCCAGCCTGTTAAACTTTGATATAATTCTACCTTTCCTACACGCTAAAAAAGTTAATTGAATTTCACGGTACTATCATTACTTACGTAACATTCGTGTCTGAGAGTTCTCTTGAAGTCCTCTCGTTTCTTCAAACACACTCATTATATCAAGTTTCTTATATTCATTCACTTTTACCATTTATCTTCTTTAACCTAAAAGGTGTAACCGTGCAACATAAATTAGAAATTTCATTTCTTTAATTTTCAAGTGTGACCATTTTTGTGTGTTACGCGTAATGTGCAATATGCAGTCAACATGTAGTGATCTATGGCATTAGGCTGACAATCGTAAACAAATATGCACGGGTTCAAGTTTCGTTCATAGCATGGATATTAAGTATCATCTATTCATGATTCATTGCAGCACTATATATTCCTTATCATCTCCTTTAGCCTAAAACGTAGAATCATGGGAAATAAAACAAACTTATTAAAAATCAAAGTTGCAGCATATTATCACCAGTATTGCACTTCAGGAACGTAATTAAAATGCATACTTTACTTCTAGCCTTTCTAACGGCCTTCCTGGAAAGCTACCAAGATAATATCTCCCCTGCAGAACAAAATCGATTAAAACATCAAAGTCGGGGGGCAATCAGCACTTAGGTGAAAACAGAGCTGACATTCCATCTTGTATGGCATTTCTACATTAAAACGTAAAGTAGTGACTTCAAAGAAAGCAATTATTGTGATGAATCTTCCAACAATAGTGATGGGATTATTAAATATAAAAATATGAGTTGTTTGTTCTGTGGTGTCCTCTTTAGTAAAGATATTCATAGATAATAGTGGATACAATGTGCTTCGTGCAACGGATGGAGTTATGGTGACTGTTCAAGAGTTAAAAGATGCACATTTTTGATTTTTGTGGAGTGTCCAAACATTTAATTTATGTAACATATGTTCAAGGTATTGTACATTAGATACATATTTCTGAGACTCAGAATTTCGTGTGGTATTACACAAATCAAGCCTGTTAACAAACGGTCGCTTCTACATGAAATTCCGTAGCTCCTCATAATGCGAAAATGTCTACGTTGCCATTACAAAAAACTGTCCTGAGGGCCGCAATGGTGTTATATGGTATCCTTATTGCAGTCCATCTCAACAACACCATATACATATTGATCCATTGGGTTAGTGTTTGGGGATCTGCGGGGCCAAATGTTAGGGATATTATTATCATGGAAATTGTCGGTCATCCATTCTTAAGTCATGTGGGCTGTATGCGATGGAGCTGAGTTGTAATGAAAAACGGATGACCTCCCACGCGCTACAACAGTAATGCGACGCTTCACAACGGTGTTGAGTATTTCGATACTGTGCCTCGAAGCAACAACCTCACGCGCCAGAAGTGTGCACTTTATCACTGAGCTACCTCGGCCATTAGAAAATTACCCCACCAATTTTTAGTCGTAATAAGTATTTTGAGTTTCGAGATGTATTTTTAGTTTCTATACTTCTACGGTAATTGCAGTTGAAAAGTGATTGTTTTGGTTATTTGGCTCAAGAAAGAAGGAAAAAAGTTGTCATTATACTTAACCGAAATATTGTAAATGATAATTGAAAAACTCTGGTTTCCCTTTCCTTCGTTTTACAATAAAAATGTATGAATATTTTGTAAGTTATTGAATACACTTTATATATTTTAAGATAATACGAAAGTTTTGTACAAATACGTAGCAAGCTAGATAATAAACCGTCTTATTGAAACATTTTGTTTTCCAATCATTCAGAGAGAAATATTCTTATGGCTCTATTTTAAAATTATCTTTCAGTTTATTAAAACATCATTTATCACTTTCCATTAGTTGATCTTCTCTTTCATAAAATAGAGAGAAGAGAGTTATTGAATCAATATAGATGCACGTGATACACATTAACCTTAATAAACGTATAAAAATGCTGCTATGCTCGTACGGAAAACAAAAATGGATCAGCCTGTTAATTGCATTATTGCTTTTTCCTTGTTCCCTGATTGTTCACACGAGATAGTGTTGGTTGGGTTCCATCCAAGCATTTTATGACAAACTCCTACTATATATATATATATTCTCAGGAATTCTCTTGTTTGGTTTCCTTAAGGATATTTATGACGTGTTTTTGACAGCTAGGATAAATGTACGGTCGTTTAGAAACGTTAATTGAAGGATGAAGATAATCTTTTGTTTCTATAGCAACAAAACTAGAATCTCCTGTGGATACACTTAAAGGTGATGTGGTCTTATTAGATTTAATTTCAGGTGAACCACAAATCCTTTAATATCGTGTTATTGTTGTTTCCTTATTAGTTTTATGATGAAAGCAAACAGATTATTCAATGAAATCTGGTGCTTCTTTCTTTACATTACAATCACCCAGAAGCTTATCTAACATTTTGTTCTTAGGTACTAAGAGTTGTAATTAAATCGTAGGATAACTGTATCAAAAAATATATTTACTCTAGTCTGCCGTTCTAAGCGAAAACACCTTAACTCCACATTTTTCGAAAATCGAGATATTGGTATGGAATGTTCGTAGTACAATTCTGCATCTATCTAAAGTGAAATTGATGTGGTTTGACCAATAGGTAGGGGGTAATGACGTCATGAGTGTTTATCTTATGTTCAAAACTGTAACTGAAAGTAAGCAGAAAGACCTTAAGTGGCAATTCATAAGCAAAAAATATTAAACTGTATTACCACACAAATTTTATATTTATGAAAATATATTTAACCCTTTAACTGTGGAAGGTGACGGAAAAAAATTTCCCTAACCTGCGAATGTCGAATATAGTCGACGTGTTAAAATTTGTCTGTATCTTGGGTTTGTCGATTGTAGTCGCCAAAGGTTTTCTGTGTGATTTCTATTGTTTATCGAAAACAATAGAACACAAACAAAAATGAACGGTACAACTTTGGTGACTACTCTCGACAAAGCCAAGATACGGACAAACAAAGCTTAACACGTCGACTATCGTCGACATTTGCATGTTAAGGAAATTTGGTTCTGTCGACAAAAGTCGACTTCCTCTGTGAAAGGGTTAATATGGTTTTACTGAAATACAACAAATTTGAACGTACCGCCTAAGCCAAAACGCGTTTTGCTTATTTTCTCGAAAGTATGTGAAATGGAGATATGGATTTTTTGCTTAGTAGCAGTAGGGCAGTAGTAGTATCTAGATAAGTTCCAAATTATATAAGAGGAAAATTTTTATGCCAGTACAAACTGACTCTTATGCATCAACAAATCCTTGATTAACGAAATAACTATAATGTGAGTACAATAAAAGTATTGTATGATAAGTGGCAAAGGTGGCCGTTTTCAACTGAAAGTCAATGTCATCTTTCACTAGAGATTTGTCTTTTCTCGGCTACCCTAACTGTTCCACGTCCTTACTGATCTTTGTCAATCATTTGTAGCTCGGTTTAGTACTGTACGCGTGAAGCATAACTACAATGTTAATAAAACTGCTCTATAATGTAAATTATGTACTTTCAGCATAATTTGATTCAGACTATCATGTTCAGTAACGAATTCATAAGGATCAAATACATTCAAGTTACAGTAGTCATATACCTGGATATATCAGTAAAATCTCGCGTCCGAAAATCGACGCCCATAATGTCGCGAACTAACCCTCGCATGGACAAAACTTTACCGCTCAAAATTTTGTATGTCGAAAGGCTCGCTGCTTTATCGTGTAAAAAAGAAATTCAGCATTACAAAATTTTACTGAAACTTTTGTGGCTCATGTAGTACGTTCTTCTGATAAATTCGTCCACTTGAAAGCATTGTGATTACAACTACCTGCTCTAACAAATCAACAAAAATAGTAGCACAAAGTGCTTCAAATGTCAAGCTACTTTGCAACAACGCTTGCTTTTACGTAGCGCAACACAAAATTAATTTGAACCTGGAACCTTAAGAGTTTTATCAACTTTGTCTCCGAAACAATTTGGGTGTGGTTACTGATACACTTATACTGAAACATTTAAATCCGTCGTCACAAGTAGTGATAAGCTTAGAAATAGATTTATATGAACATCCTTTATTAACATTTTTGCCCCTTTTATATGTGTCACGTGTGTTCTTATATAGAAAAATAAATAAGACATGAAGTTCCATTGTGTAATCTACTACATGTCTTGGTTTGGTTATTTGTATTTGTATACCAAACTTTTGACAGAAAATAATAATACGAGTTACGGTGGAAGATATGAGATGTCAGTAAAAATTCAAATTACATTGGTTGGTGTAAGGATCCAATGAATTAGCTTTCTTTCTACAGCGTTAAATCTATAGATTCGTTAAGTCTCACATTTAATAACTTAGCATTTACCAATTGCATCCTTTTTGTATATCCACAACTAGCATGTGATCCCAAGTATTATTGTTAGCAATACTTCACGTTCCTCTTTCTGTGTATTTCATACACAATTGGTTTGAACTCGACGTCCCGCACTAAATCCGAACATCTCGTATGGACATCTCAGTACACTGGTGCAGCCTTTCTTCTTCCCTTCTAGGTCGCGCATAAACGAAACACTGTAATACGTATTGAATTATTTCCAATTTCCAATTATATTCAATTATCATTACCAAATTTCATGTGCCTAACCTTAAAGAATTCTAAGATATGGATACATTATAATAATTGCAGCCCCTAATTTTCTCTCACTTGTTTTCTTCTTTTCTAGAACAAATATCAAATGAAATGAATATGTCAGTTTAACGGCCCATGATTATGCTCTTGAGGCTAAGGGAGACAGATGGTTAAGGCAAGTGAATGACGATAGAAGAATTGGTGGAATAAAATATTGGGGGGGGAAGTAGGACCCCGAGAAAAACCAAGGACACGATGTTGGCCGCCACAAACTTACTTGCCCGGATATCGAACCAAGGACTTCACGTACCAGACGTAAGTGCTCTACCATTGACTTACCGTGCCCCCCACAGGACAAATATTATAGAAATGAAGCACGTATTTAATTGTTTTAAATGAAGAGTCCAAAAACCAATTTTCATGTCTCTAATGTTAAAGAATTTTGAGATATGGACATCTTATTATAATAATTGCAAGCCCTTCTCTCTTAAGACAATTTTTTAAAAAATGCTTAAACACATGATAAATTATTATTTAAAAAATCCAAACACAAAATTTCATGTTTCTAATGTTAACGGATTCTAAGATGTGGCAGTCTTATTATATTAATAGTAATCGTAACCCTATCACTTTTTTCCTGTCCATCCTATTTTCTTTCCTTGTAGGTCAGATATCACAAAACGCTAAACACGTATCTTATTATTTTAAATGATAAGTCTATATACCAAATTTCATGTCTCTAACCTTAAGTGATTAAGAGATATAGGCACCTTATATTTATAATTCACATCCTTTTTCTTTCTTAACCCCTTTTTTCCCTTCTAGGACAAACTTACAAACACACACACACAAACACTGAAATGAGTATCTAATTATATTAAATGAGAAGTCTATATATATCAAGTTTCATGTCTATATCTTTCAGAGACTCTGGGATATTGATATTTTAATATGGCTATTGCTACATCTTTTTCCTCACTTTTCCGTGCAAAAATCCCTAAAAATTCTTCTTCAGTGGTATCTTATGTCACAAATCCTATGCTCTGGTCAAATTTCAAGTTTCTAACTAAAGCGGTTTGGCTTTAACATTGACTCAGTCAGTCAGTTACTCAGGACTTGTTTTACACACACATACACACACTGGGACTGTTTCATGGCTAACAACAGGATTAGTACGGAAGCATCAGTAGCTAGCTGAATGTAAAGTGTTGAACAATGTCAAGTTGTTTCAGGAGGGAGGAAAGTGCAGATGAATAAGCAATACAAGCGTATTCTAACTTGGACTAAATTAGACTACGATATAATCATAATAGAAGAATGCTATCAGCACGCTAGGTGAGGTAGGGAACTACATGAAGCAAATTCATAGCTCGAATACAGGTGTATTTAAGTTTACGAATATGCGATGCCCACGTTAAATAGCAATCAAAAGTCAAGCTCAAAAATCGGGCTGTGTCAACAAATGAGAGATGTGTGCCACCGAGATACCTGTCCGGATAAACAAGGCAAGTTCGTTGATGGCTGCACTAAGCTTTTGTCGAAAAACCGTAAACCTGTCTCGTTCAATTAGCGATCAAAACGGTTTGATGTGATTTTAAGCCGTCGAGTAATCCTATGAATGTATTTGGAGCTACAATAAATAACTAGATCGTCAATATACAGCAAACCACAGATTAGCAGATTGTATCTGAGATAGAACACTATTTATGGTAACAGTAAACAATGTAACACTAAGAACACTTCCTTGTAGGACTACATTTCTATGCACGAATAGCTCTGAGAGACAAGAAACCATATGCATACCAAAATGACATTCTACAATAGAATTCGTTAAAAGAAAGTCATGTGGCCACGAAGATCGCAGTTATGCAGACGTTTTAAATTCCGTAGCACCAAGTCGTGTCACAATCCTTTACCAAGTCAAAAAAAATATTATAACGATATGTTGATGATGGAAGAAGACATCTTGAATGTGTCTTTCGAATGAAGCAAGATTGTCAGTAGTGAATTCTAACGAAAGTGAATCCTAGGAAAGACACTAAAATTTGCTCAAGAAAGAGTTTGACTCCGAATATTACAACAGTCGAATTTCCACTATTCGCTCAAAGATCTTACAGATGCAACTTGTCAGATTATTTCATGGCAGACGTCGCGGCTTTCTCTGGGTTTAAGATTGCAAGTAACAGAATCTCACGCCATCGAAACTTTCATTGGAGAGAAAATTAAGAATTACTGCACCGACGAATCACTACTTCTTTGGAAAACGTAGGAGAAATTGGAAACTTGAAAAGTGGTGTCTTTATTCTGTTAATCCAATTCAAATATCTTGAAATGTGATATATCAGTATGCTACTTTGGTTTCAACATGGATGTTGACACTGACAGAGTCTACTTCGATTAGGTTTATGTTCATCTATTTTATGATCGTAGGACTAGATTGGTGTCAACTGAAATCAGAAATGGAACTGCATGCACAAAGAAACAGAGCAGACTAGCTAGATTAATTAAAAACTCTTCTGACCAATGTTCTTAGTTGACTTAAGGTAAACTGATCTTGTGGAACAATTTGGCTGACTGTTGAAAAAAATATTGTAGACTTTTGATCATATATCTGGGCACCTACTTGGAAAAGCGAACTTGATTGATCCTAGTTTCGAAAAAAGAAATCAGTTTACAATAACAAAGGTAATCTGTATATTATTACTATTATTACAGAAAGAAAACCAGGTCTGAAGAAATTATCAAGATCTTTTGAATATCTGTTCATTTTGCTAATACTATGATTAAATTTTACCGTAGGACAATTCAACAATTACACATTACACAACTTCAGTAATATAACACGTTTAACATATACGATTTATCATATTTAGTATATAATTTTGAGTGGTAAATATCAATGTAAATGTAATACCGATTAGTATTACATTTTGCAACGATGTTAGTAATATGAAGTTCAAAGTTCGGTGAGCACCTAGAGACAAATAAAGTGCATAAATGTGTTACCCATAAAAGTAGTACTTTTCTAACTCGGGGAAGAAGTGAATGAAAGATATTGACTCTATTATTGCTAAACATGAGTTTATTTTTCTAATAAATCTGGTTTACTATATTCCGGGTAGAACACTATATTCAGTATGAGTAGCTATCATTATTATTTCGGAAATGAATAAGGAATTAAGTGAATAAGAGTAACGAAATGTGATCGTCTAAATTTTACATAGGGCATTGTGGCTCAGTGGTAGAGCGCTTACCTCTGATGCTTGGGTTCCCTGATTTGATACCCAGCCCTCTCATATTCTCATTCCCCGATTCTTCCATAATCATTCACTAGCTTTAATTATCCGTCTTCCTTAGCCTAGAGGGCATAATTGTGAAACATTACACTGATTTTTCTAATTCTAAATTTTACAGTTGTGTGCAAAATACCTGGTTAACTTTTTTCAAAAAAAAAAAAAAAAAAATATGAAGAAATGCTCTACATATTATGAGAAGTCCCCTACTTTCGTACGGGGGAAATGCTCATATGGGAAAAAAATGTATAGTACTACGTTAAGTCCATAATTGGCAACATTCGTCAATATGGTGCATGTGGTGTAGAAAAGTGCTTAGTAGAAGACCTGTTGCAAAGAAGACATCAAATTTTGATGATAAATAAAACAAAAAATATTGTTTTTACTTTTCAATAGGGTTTGATGAAACCTCAAAATGTTATATAAATGATTACTAGGTTAAATCTTTACGTAATTTAGTAAATGGTGAGGATGCACAAGTACAAAGTCCGGTATGTAGTGTGCTGTAGTTGTATGGCGTTGATGATAGTCTTATGTCCCTGTTGCCAACTTGAACACTTTGGTCTGTTTTGGGGTAAAATTCACACATTCATCTACGAAAGAAATGCAATGCAAGTTATGCGAATGCTAAGATGGTCCTTTTGAAGCCCATTTCAGCTGCGCTTGACTGACCGAAGCAAATATTGCGCTGCCGAGCTCATTAATTCAATCCAGATTATCATTGTTTACACAGAAAAAAGTATTGGTGTTAAGTCAGCTCAATTTGTCTACCACTATTATTTGAACACCAATGACATTGTCTTCCTACCGTATCTTAAATATCAAGTGACAGTGAAATTGTGTATTAGTTGTTATATTTTGCAATGCACAAAACTTTACCGGTATATTTGACACGTATACCAACAAATGAGCAACATGTTAATTTGCTTTTTGCTAAAAGTTTTATGAGTGTATGAATTTTCTGACAACACTTGCATGAGTAGAAGTCCTGCCATATGATTTTCCTATACGCAACAGGTTACTAGATATTTATGATACGCTTGGAAGGTGATAGTTTTGTTTTTGAAATAACACGCTAACAGTGTGAGACAAATTGAGTTGATTTAACACCATTTTTTACTGTGTAGATGACTGAGTTAGATGTGTGAAATGTCTCCGTTGGTGCCACGAAGAACATATATTACAATGTTTACGGAAAACAAGAAATGATTAGTTTTCAGCACATTAACTATGCAATAGACGTAGAAACTAAAAATAATGTGTCGAATCCTACCTTGAACACACTTGGCATTGCGAATGAACACTGTCTGTGTTTTACATGGATAATTATTTTTAGGAGATTTGTGGCATAATGTAAACTAGGTTTCTGTGATTATATGACCGTTTTCTGGGTTATTAGAAAACTATTCGAGTTTGTAATAACACTTTTATTACAGTATGTAATTATCAATATGTATATGTTTAAATAAACTTTGTTCTTTTAAAATTTACCATGTAGTTGCTATATGTTACCCACATATTTTTTTATATTACACATCGGACCTACTTCATATTAGTAATTGTAATATTGTAATTATATATAACTTGATTTATTAATAATCTGTCGTACATATGCGCTTATTTCCCGTATATTTGCATATTGCCTCAACATTAGAGGTCAATTCCGCGGTAAGTGACCCTACCAAGTGAAAATTTTAAGTTTCAGCTTGGCTCAAATAATTATTAAAATTCATTTTTAAGAATCCCGAATTTTTCATACGTGGACAAGATTATGTCAACGTTGCCCTGTAGATGGCTCTGCAGGAGTTACAATATGGCCACTTTCATGCCGCAGAAGATCGTATCTACAGTGGGAACTTAACACAATTTTTTTTCCTGCTAATTCATGTAGGTAAGTGAAGATTACGTATGGTACTTATTAAGATAATGTTTGGGTTTACATCAGTGCTATTGTTTTGTACATAATTTAATAATAGCAGGCAAATTATAATATTTGATTTATTCAAGTAGGCTGTCGTGTAAGTCACAAGAAAACATAAACAAGTTTATGTATCTATAGACATAATTAAACAAAAAAGCTGTAATTCTACATTTTCTTCATTTGAGCGGAAGGTAATCAAAGACCGTGCAGAAAGTCCCGAAATAATACGTGTAACTCTTTTAAATACAAAATATAATATGTCGTGTAAGTCACATTTCCTTCCCTGTCGTGTAAGTCACATTATGCGTGTCGTGTAAGTCACATTTTGTTGCAATGTTACTACATTGAAAATAGTTGCTAACTGCAGTAAAACGTATAAACAATGGATTGATAACCCAATTAATGTATTAGGTGCCATGTTCAGTGTAAGAAAATGAAAGATAAGGACGATAAAAAGCAATATTATGACGTATGGGTGTAAAGTGTACTTGACTGGACTATAAATGTAACAAATGAATGAAAAGTTCAACAATATGAATCAATGTGATCTAGAAAGAAGTTTTAAAAAACGTGATAGGAAGTATCTACCGTCTCTGGAACAATGCCGGCATATGTGGTTCCGAAGTTTCTAGCTTCAGCTACTTTTAATACTATTATTGGTTTTCTCGTACTCTTTCGTTGTTTTGGAAACATGCTTGTAAATTGGTATTTATTGCCTTTATGCATCTAAAGCTCAGGCCGGTATAGGACGGAGGTGGGTATGTGGGAAAGGATTCGTTCAGACCTATTGAAAGGATATCATCTCGGCATTTGCCTGGTGTGAATGAGGAACACCTCAGTCAGGATTGCCAGCTATATGTTTTAAACCCGCAACCTACCGAGCCAAATCTAGCACGCTACTGCTCTGTCACGTTTCCTTGGTAGAAAACATGCTTACTCAAAAGAAAATATGTAAGTCACAACAAAGTTTACTTTAAGATTATGAAATTAGGACATGTCAGATATGTAACACTTGTCTTTTCTATTGCATTTTCAGATATGACTAGTTCAGAAGCTGAATGGAAGCGGAAATAGATAGAGAAGTTGAAAAGAATATTACATCAAATGTATTTTTAGTGGAAATTATGTTTTATGTACCAAGAAAAGATACAAACCGGTCACTGGATATCACACAGTTGTACTATGTAAACTGCAATAATATATTTTCCTGAAGAGAACGAAACCACAGAACATGATTCGTGCGTAATTATATCTGATTGTATGCATCAAGATATGTTTCCATTTGCTTGTTTCAAGTCTACACTTATGGAAGATTTTCAAGGGTGTCATCCGGGTTTTCCGATCAACAATGTGAATTATCAGTCGGATGATGGTGCACAACATTATTCACTTTGTTCAATAAATTGCAGAAAGTTGAAATGTCTTGGCATATTTCGGCTATGAACTATGGCAAAGGCTCTCAAAGACAAATTGATCCTCAATCTGCTTCAGAATTTATTGAGAGCGCACGCAAGTTATGTCCGAACATTCATGTAATATACTGTAGTAAAGAGTATTACTTCAAAAATTTGAGTTGATGCGCCAATGGAACCATCATAAGAAAGAAATATGTAATATTTCAAAAACACGAAACTAGCACTACTTTCATTGTGTTTCAGCGTATACCATTGAATGTTGTCTCATCTAAGATATTTCTTCACCACGAAGGAAATTCGATTTCATTCCAGAACTGTTCATTGGCGCATGAGAAGGGAATAAACGCAGCGAAGAAGTGATGGAAATACTCTACTGGAGACAGGGTATTATTACCCTTCGCCCAGTGGCGTAGCAGCTGCCCCCGCAACCCCCGCAGTGCGGGGGGCCCCGAGGTTTTGCGATGAATAAAGATTTAAAGAAGTAGAGCTTCAACCTTACTTTTGTCGGCTTTACAACTAGGGCCCCTTCTCTATACTTTGCGGGGGGGGGGCGCAAAAGTGTGCTACGCCACTGCCTTCGCCGAAAAAAGAACTATTAAATATTTGTTAGATGTGGAGAAAAGAATCACAACAACTGTATGTAACATTTCTTCGCCATTACCATCAAGATAAAGAATTTTATTGGCCACAACAGAAAGATTAGGCCTATGTTGCGTTAACAGACGTCGATCACAGACATAAATTAGAATTTGACAAATTTTGCTCCAATAAAAGAACTGTTAACTTCTTGTTTTGTCTGTTAACTTCCTTTTATCTATCTAAATCATTAGGGCCACTCTATCCGCCAATAGATTTTGAAAGTGTAATTAAACGAAGTCATAATGTTAGACTTGTCGTGTAAGTCACAAATTTATGTCGTGTACGTCACGTTATATTTGTGGCATATATTTTAAAATAAACACAGAAAATATAATAATTTTCTTTTGGTCTTGTAGCTTGGTATCTACTTAATATATGTAAAAAGTTTTATTTTTCTTGCAGCAATAGAAGAACAGAATTTTCATATAGTTTACCGTTATTCAAAACACTATGTCTCCTACTGTCGTGTAAGTCACGCATATATATAGAGACTTGTTTCAGCCATTTTGTTTACATATTTAAATGCTGCAAATGAAAATGAATGAAGGACTTATTGCCCCTTATTTATAACCTAAAACTTGCCCATGAAAATATCTTATAATTTTTGTAATACATAATATTTACTGCCGTCTGACGTCTGGTGTCGTGTAAGTCACAAATGGAATTAGCCTAGAGCAAAATGCATATTTTGAGTGTTTCGCTTAAAATCATTCTTATTTGCGCTACATTACAGGTACTTTGGAACTGTGCACAAATTATTGTAAAATAAGAACATATTATTATAATGTATAGTATGAGAAGTTTCATGTAGATTATTCTTTTTTGAAACTTAATTCCAAAATTTACACTAAGTCTAGGCCACTGTTATGTTTGGTGGGGGAATGTGTAATCTGCAACTGTGGCATAAATTACAGTTAACTATTATTCACAATTGAGAATCTCCTCATTCATAAGAGTAAGTTCTGAGTTAGGCTTAAGAATCTGTACAAAACCAACATCAACACATTATTTACTCAGGAGATATTCATTATTCTCTACTTCCACATTCCGTATATGATAATCGGATTCTAATCGTGTTCCAATCAGTTCTCATATAATTATATTAACATAAAATGAGATAAAGAGATTCCACTACGTGAGAGAACACACCAGATTCCAAAAGTAGTAATCCATCTTGATCTAATTGCGATTCTCCATGATTGTTTACACAGTATCTATCTTAGCAACCAATATTCTAAATAGAGGCATGTGCCGGTATTTCATAACGTTATATGTCCGTAGCCTTGTAGCCTAATTCCCAACACTCTTCCCCTTTACATAAATAGACCTGTAACTAAGATATTATACATATAACGTAACAAGATAATAGGAGGGATAACGTAATACAAAGTATAACATCCTTATTCCCAACAATTTTGCAATTATGATAATTAATTCCTTAATGTGCGCATATTGCCCAAATTACTATATTTGCATTTATTCTAATTTATTCTTGCTTCTTATGAATGAAAGTATGGGGGACAAGGATACAGAAGAGCATACTGAAGTCAGTGATGCATATTTTCGATTCTTTGACCTAATTATCTTTCTATTTACAAGAATTATTCTGTGTGTATGTATGTATATAGAGAAATATTTTAAGAGATCTTACATGTTCATTGTTTAGCATTTTGCGGTATAAAGTGTCTAACTTCTAACTCCGCATTGCAGTGTATCTCAGAGATTGTCACTTTTAGAAAATAAAATTAATGAGCATAGAGAAAGGTAGAAAAAGTGTTTAAAAAAGAAATACAAAATATTGCGTAGAAATATTCAGAACTAGAGCAGATGTTTACATTTGTTGAGCACCGCTATTTCACGAGCGAGTAATAATTCAATCAAGCTTCATCAACTCTTTGGTTTGTCAGATGACTTTCCCTCTTTGCAGAAGGTAAATGCACGTTGAAACCAATGTGGGAGACATCCTAACAATTTATTACCTTGGTATATTCATCCAAGGACGACGAAGGAAATCCTTTTTCTCCTTTGTTGGTAATTTCCCGGGTTAAAGAGATGAACATCTAAATTCTTGGTATATAGACATTCTGTTATTTAGCTTTGCGGTTGTCTTCAATAGACAAACAAACGTGTCATTTCCAACTTGCTTTATTCAAACTTCTACAATACCTTTAACAGCACACATAGTTACCGAACCTCAACTTATGTATCGTCGAGAACTTTAATTTCTTTTTATTAATATTATTCGTAGAAAATCAAGTTCCAACTTCCCTAATAATTTATTCTGCGTAACAAACCATGCTTTGTGAAAACAATGCTTCCAAAACTGATCGACAGTGCTCCGTTAGAACAGTAGAACTATTAACAAATTAATTATCTGTATTTCTGCAAGTATACTAGACTTGCAAGAGAATATTATTTGAAAAAAAAAGAGGCAGAATTCGAATTTCGACTACAAATAATTTACAAACACAGAATTACAAACAGTGAAGTACATTATATAATTTGTTAATTTTTATTACATTTATTTATAAGTAGTATTAGTACCACTGCTATAAGAAGACGAAAAACAATAAGTATAATCTGATAGATAAACGTGTATTTGTTGGTGTAGAATGACTATCAATTACTCGTATTTTTGCAATGGATGATGTATATTTTGTTTTCAATTTTCTCGGAAACTACGCATTAGAATTTATCTTTAAACATGTCATAATTTCTATCTAGATGTCTTGTATCGATTCGTATACGTAGGCCCAATATCTCATTTTTGCATAATATTAAAGTTGATTAAAAATAATGCAGCATAAGGATTAACCATAACTATATATCTATATCTATCTATCTATCTATCTATCTATCTATCTATCTATCTATATATATATATATATATATATATATATATATATATATATATATATATATATATATATATCAGGGTGGTCCAAAAATAGGTATACAGTCCTGTACTGTATTTTATATCATTTCTTATTGTTATCAAACAAGTAGACCTAGTTTCTTTATTATTTGTTCTTAACGTCTTTTTACTTATAATTTAAGCCCGGAACAGTCAAAGCAAATAAATCCATATACTAGAATGTTATACTTGATCAATGCAGAAGTGTATACCTACTTTTAGGCCCCTGGGTTTGTAAAAGGTATAACAACTCAGAAAGGGTCACTAGTACTTTACGATTAGAATCCTATAATACAAGGCGATAGAGCATGAGGAGCAGTACCGTGGTTATGTGAGATCGATAAGTCACGTAGTGACCGAGATTTTCGGTATCTTGTTAAAGCTGAGAATTAAGATTTGTAAAAGATGGCAACGCTGCACAGTAGGTTGGAATCTTAACAACCTGGTCAAAATATGAAAACAGCTCAATTTGCATTGGTTTATGTACTCATGGATTTTCGAGGTCGCTGATAGCGATGATGACATCAAAACTGACTTATCGATCTCACATAACCACAGTGCTGCTCCTCATGCTCTACCGCCTTGCATTGTAAGTTTTTAACCATACTGCACTAGTGACCTTTTCTGAGTTATTGGACCTTTTACCAACTCAACTTTTGTCTTCTGTTAATGGCAACACTGTTCAGCGGACCCTTCTAGACTTGGAGTCAGCGAAAATAGTTCTTGTCAATATTTAATGTAAGGTGTACAAACCATTAGTAGCTCACTCCCTGTGAGCGTCACGGCGTTTGCATTTAACACATGTTTCAAATTATTTCTCGAAAAGTTTGCAACACTGATCATCGTTTGTCATCTTTTTTATCTTTCATTTACATTTCTGTTATTTTATTTTCATTGCTGCTTCCAATGATGATATCCAATCATTCGATTAAAAAAAACAACAACAAAACTTTCTCTTAAGTTGGCAACATTGTTCAACCGGTGATGTTCGTCAATACACAAGCAGACGTCGTCCTTTCTCTACTTGCTTCTTGCAAAGTTTTATTTCTCTGTCTAATTTAGTTTCTCCGTTATCATAGTTGGACATTCTAAATTATATATATTACTAGCTGAACCTGCGCTCTCTACACAGCGCATCATTCGCATATGAGCATAAATCTCCTCATTCCTCACAACATATGTACATGTCCCTTTACAGACACAAGTGAAAGACGTCTTGATTTTTAAAAAAAGTCGGCAAGGGGTATCATAAAGGGGAGATTTTTTCGATTATTTTTTCTCAATATCTCGCACCGTTTGCAGCCTACTTCCGGTTGGAGTTTCTAATTCATGTATGACCAATGTTTTTTTTTCTTCTTGCATGCAATATGTAATAAGCAAATACATAACATATACAATTAATTATAATGTCAGTTATATATGGTGTTCATTGGGCAAAACACTCAAAAAAATAAAGATTTATCTTAAGACTCGAGAAATGGTTATATTTCCTTTTTCACTATTATTTGGCCATGGAACAAACGCCTGAGACATATACAACCCCAATATACAAGATTGTGATGTTGGAATGTATAACGCATAGGATATGATGATTTAGTTTTCTTTTAAAATTTCAACGTTTCCAGCGTACCCTACAAAATGTAATAAAGAAATAATGGCCATGTTTTTTAAATATTCAATTAGAACTGGACAATCTACGCAAAATTTACAATCGATCAGTGAAAACGTCATCTTTCTAGATCCTGTAATTTCCGAGATCTCATTGTCGAAAGGATTGACCACAAACATATAATTTAAAAGAACTCGGAAGATGGAAGCACAATTCACATGCATTGATTTTAGAGAAGGCTTATTAAAATACAAATGCTTTGAACAATAATTTTAAACCATAAACTTTATGAGAAATATATAGTTAACTAATTTAGACTATTTAAAGTACAAATACTTAAAATGTTTGTCTCTGTTAAACGTGAAATATCACATAACCGTAAATGAAAGACATACTTTCATAAAAACGCTAACCGCAAACTGCAAGGATCCCTACAAAATTCTGCAACCGAGTGCATACATAAAAATCCACTGCACCACCTGGCGCGACTTTGAAATGATGGAAGCCTTCTGCATCCAGACCGGACAATCATTTGCCACAGAACTTCCGAAACAAACACGCCCAATCAAAGTAGTCATCCGGAAGATGCCACTCGACACTCCAACGGCTGACATACTACAGGACTTGAAGGACCAGGGGTTCACCCCAACCAATGTGGTCCAGATGAGGGGACGCAGTGACCCGTCTGGCAACAGGCCCCTGTTTCCGCTATTCATTGTTACTTTACCCAAGGACCCAACGAACAACAAGATTTACGATCTCAAGTACCTTCTTAGTTACAGAGTGGCAGTGGAACCCTACAAGGGTCAGTCAATTCTCCAATACTACCGATGCCAACGAGTTTGGCACACCACGCAAACATGCAGGGCGACCCCTCGCTGCATCAAATGCGAAGAATCCCATCTCTCCACGGAATGTCCGAAGAAAACGAGGGACACTCCGGCAAAATGTTGTAACTGCGGAGGCGAACACCCCGCCAACTACATGGGCTGTCCCACGCTCAAGGCGGCCAAAGCCAAGAGGAAACAGCCAACCCAACCACCAGCTAAGTCGGACCCTCCCTCAAAATCTGATACCAGCCGCAGAAGAAACAACGCTACATCTTACGCAGGAGCAGTCACGCCGGAAGACAAGAACAACATCAACCAGAAAACCAGGAGGCCCCCCAACCAAGAAACAAAGCAAAATCAAACAACCCAGGACAACTCCCAATCCAGAGAAGAAGACACCAAGGACAAACGCACTGAACCATCATTGGCAGACACATTCAAAGAGATCCGAGAACTCTTCTCGGGCCTCAATCTCCGTTCAATGCTAGAAAAGCTGCGAGTAGGACTCCGGAAGGTGAAAGAAACGACAGACCCACTAAGCAAAATCACCATCATGTTTGAGGTAGTCGCGTCCATCCTTGACGATGGCACCGACTAAAAGAAGAATCAACAGACAAGTCAAAGTGCTGCACTGGAACGCAGAAGGAATCCAAAAGAAGAAGAACAACCTGGAGGACTTTCTCCGCAGAGAAGAAGTGGACATAGCCCTATTGTCAGAGACCCACCTAAAACCACACCTTACCCTAAAAATCCGCAACTACTCCACCATCCGTACCGACCGTCCCGACCGACCCCTTGGAGGAACAGCAATTCTAATCAAAGACAGTATCCCGTACGACCCTCTCCCTCTACCACCTCTACAATCCCTGGAAGCTACAGGGATCACCCTCCACTCAGCTAATGGACCGATAATAATAATAGCAGCCTACAAGCCTCACAACAACAACCTCAACGCAACAGATCTGCAAGCCCTGCGACAGCTAGGACACCGGATTCTACTAGAGGGAGACCTCAACAGTAAACATCCGGCGTGGAACTCCAATGTGTCAAACGCAAACGGAAGGATCCTCCACCACGCTCTCACCACCATAGACTTCACTCCCACTGCTCCAACGGAACCCACGCATTATCCAAGAAACGTCGGGATGCCTGATGTACTGGACATGGTACTGACAGCGAACCTGGCAATCCTAGGTGTACCTCAGGTTATCCACGGCCTCGACTCGGATCATCTACCCGTTCTACAAACGATCGCAATCAGCTTCCACTTCACAACTCGAACCCTTCGAACTCTGCGCACAACAGACTGGGACCACTACAGATCCTTGCTCAGCGACATGTTAGATCCACGCCGGATAATTGAAACAACGGAAGACATAGAGGCCACCACTGCGTCCCTGACCGCAGCCATCAACTCAGCCATAGCCATCGCCTCAACCACCTCAACAACGACTCATCCATCACACCAGACCACTCCAGAAGAACGACGCACCTCAGCCTTGATCCACTTGAAGCGTTGGGCCCGGAAGCAGTGGCAACGTACCAGAATTCCCCAGTTCAAAACACTTTGGAACCACCTAGTATCCAGAGTCAGGAAAAGGCTCCTTCGAATCAAAATCAGAAACTGGAACCTCCACCTCCAGGAGCTAGATGCACCCAGCAGGCAATTCTGGAAGTTAGTGAAAAACATCACAAGACCAGAAGCAAACTCCAGAACACTCACACTTCAAACTCCACAAGGAACAATACACGAACCGGAAGAACAGGCAGAACTTTTCGCCCAGACCCTGGAAACCACCTTCCAGATCAACGCTACCAACACGCCAGCAACCACCACTGCAGCAGTACATAGATCCTACCACCTCTCCCGAATAGAAGACCCACCTCCTCCAGAAGCCCTCACAACACCGCGGGAGATACAAGCAATCATCAAGAGGATCAATGCACACCGGGCTCCAGGTCAAGACCGAGTGACGCCGCAAGCACTGAAGCACCTCCCGAGAAAGGCCCTGGTCCTACTCTGTAAGTTGTGCAACGCCATTATGAGAACCGGACACTACCCAGAAGCCTGGAAAGAAGCAAAAGTCATAATGCTGGCCAAACCAGGAAAGAAAAGATCAAACCCGGCCAACTACCGCCCTATCAGCCTGCTCTCGCATACCAGCAAGGTGTTTGAAAGAGTACTGCAGAGCAGACTTCAGCAATTCATAGAAGATCATGACATCATCCCGGACCACCAGTTCGGCTTCAGGAAAGGACACTGCGCGGATCAGCAGCTGGTACGGGTGGTAGAGAAGATATGTGACAGATTCAACGAGGGAGGCCACACCTTGGGGCTTTTTCTCGACATAGAAAAAGCATTCGACAAGGTGTGGCACGAAGGCCTCTTTCACAAGATGATGCTCCAGGGCACTCCGCACTACCTTCTGAGAATCATCAAATCTTTTCTTCAAGGAAGAACCTTTCGTGTTGCCCATGCAGGACACCTAACACCCTCCAGACCTATCCTAGCAGGAGTCCCCCAAGGATCCTGCCTATCCCCAATCCTCTACGCCATGTACACGGCGGACATTCCCACAACCCCCAACACAGCGGTAGCAACATTCGCAGACGACACGGCAATCTTTGCCAGCCATGGAAACATCAGATACGCTGAACTATACCTCAGACGACACGCCGAACTTCTCCACCGATGGTCTGAAGAGTGGAAGATCAAAGTCAGCGAACAGAAGACCTCAGTAGTAAACTTCACAAGAAACAGAAGAAGGGTTCACGTCAGGATCACCATGGCTGGAACACCCCTCCAGAACCGAGATGATGCCAAATACCTAGGAATAATACTGGACAGGAAACTTACATTTGCTCACCACATACATTCCATCGCCAAGAAAGCCAGTCAACGCCATCAAGCCTTGCTACCGCTACTCCTCTCCCCATCCCTCACCCTGAAAACCAAACGCCATATATATCAGATGAGCATTAGTCCCATCCTGATGTATGCCCACCCTGCATGGCAACACGCAGCAAAAACGCACCTCAGCCAACTACAAGTCATCCAGAACAGAGTAGCCAGGGCTATCACTGGACACTCGCCTCGAGCAAATACATGAAGATTTGGAACTCCCATTTCTACATGACTACAGAATTCACAGATCAGCCAACTTCTGGAGGACAATCAGAGCCTCACCACACCAACACATAGCCACCATAGGAACGGCCAACCCAAGAAGACGAACTTACAAGATGCCGCACCCCTAAAACGCACAACCATTAAACTGACATAGGAACAGCAAAAGAGGAGCGCGACAGTTGCGTCCTCTCTCACAACAAATACGCACGCAAAACAAACGACAGTCAACAACACAAATGGAAGGCAAGGGCCCAAGCCCGGTACTTAAATCAACCATAAAAACCGCCAAGAAATCTCTGCTCTGCTCTGCTCTGCTGTTAACGAACTCGACTCAGAATTCAGGATCGATTATCGATTCAAGGTCTGGGAACGATTAGTAACGCTCTGCGAGCTTTTTCTACCATTTTTGTTCATTTTGGGAGGATTGTTCTATTATAGACAATCGACATCCCCTTGCAGTCCGTATTGTTGACTCAAGTGGGAGCCCGTGGCCATCGTCACCTATTCATCTCCTCACCTTTTTGTGGAGGGCCAGTGCTTGCACTGACCGACATCTCCGCGAGGACGTATTGCTGCCTCAAGTGAGAGCCACAGTGGGCTTCCTCTTCACATCTACTTCTTACGATCGCCTGGAAACACTCAGTTTGCTCAACTTAATACACGGACAACACTCCTTGAGTGCCCCGTTTTTTGCCATTATAACTGTCTTCTCTCGTTTCCATCATGCATAAACTACCAGGAGTATGTCGACCACCTTCTTCAAAACCAGAACCTAAAGAAAAACCTCATTTCACCGACCTCTCCCGCAAAACACGAACTTTATCAGGATCATCTGACAAATCAACAAGTTCCGAAAAACGAGCACGCTCAAGATCTCCAGTTTACACTTATCAGGTGCCAAACCAATCTTCTACTACAGACCAACTAACTGACATGGACTTGGAACATGTTCCTACTGGACCATCCGGATCTGCTTCTACCAAACCTACCATCCATAATTTCCTGCTCACAAAATATGATACTAAATTTAGAACACCAAAACTTGTCTATTTTCAACTTCAAAAATATATGCCGAGAGCAGATATTGCTGACATCATCTTCACCCGGAATGGGATTATTCTCAAATCTCCGGACGTCAACTTCTCTACAAAACTTCGAAATAAGGCCTCTTTCGAAATTTTTGGCCCACAGGCCACTATGCAACGCCTTTCACCTTCCTCCAAAAAACAACCGCCTATTCCTCGGCGACCTCCACAACTCTCAGTCGTCATCCGAGGTGTACCTCCAGACTACACTGACGCAGAAATTGAAGACGAACTACGCTATGCTGGACATGAAATCACCAAATGTATTCGAATCCTCGGCCAAAATGGACCTACCTATATGGTACGAGTGCTCACCAATTCAAAATATACCATCGATGACATCCTTCTTTACGGTGCTTCCATCTATTGTAAAAGACATCGCGTAGAACCTTCTACAACTCCAGCTCCTCTATCAGTACGCTGTGCACGTTGCCAAGCATACAATCAACATACCACTGCTCAATGTACCAAAACTCCTATCTGTGGATACTGCACTGGCAATCACAATACCAAATCCTGCCCCAATCTACAAGCCGCTCCTAAATGCAATACCTGCTCCGAAACTCATGCTACCTATTCCTACAAATGTAAGGCTAAACCGCAACCTCTACCAGATAAACCCAATCTAACTGTCTCTGTCCGTACAAACGACGAATCAACTCCTACCAATAACTCCATCAGAGACCCAATCACCATAGAAGACATGATACGATTTACTACCATCGTTCTTCAAAATGTTCATCCTTTTCTTAGAGACCATATCCTACTACAAATCACAAACGCTGCCAAGTCTCTTTTTAAAGTCCAGCTTCAAGCCACCTACTCAGGACCTCACGTACACTTCACTTTCCACCCAATTGAACCTCAACATGACTTGGACTCTTAGATTTATGGTTTTCACCTTCTTGTTCTTAAATATTCGATCCGTCTTAAAACACAAACTCGTTTTCGAACAACTCCTACGTGAAGAACAAGTATGTGCCTTTGCGCTCAATGAAACATTTCTTACACCCAGTTTACCATTCAAAATTCCTGGATATCAGTTATTTCGTTATGACTGTGCCAGAAATGTCCTCAGAGCGCAAGGCGGAACAGCAATAGGCTGCTACCGACAGCTTCCTGTCCGCACTCATACTTTACCCCACAATCTCCTCCAGCCTCTACCAGAACATGATCTTAATACAATCTACTTTAAATCCCTAACCATAACAGTAGCTACTATCTATGTTCGTCCAGGCCATCCAATTCCCTATGACTTCTTTCATTACATCAACAATCACTTTCGCCATTATATCATTATGTCAGATATCAACTTCCATAGCCGGTCGAATCGAGAACGTACACACTTCATAACCTATGTCCAAAATCACCTGACAGCTGAAATCAAAGATCTTCCTTCTGCCTCAAGACCAATCAGCGATACAACCCCTGATGTCATCATAACCTCTACTACGCTCAATATCGCAAACATTCGTGTTCTCCCGCCTTTTGGCAGTGATCACGCTCCAATTTTGATCGATATCACCTCACCTATACAACCCACACGACAGCCTGAACCTATCAAATACTATGACTATCAGCATGCTGACTGGAACGCTTACCAATCAGATATTACCAGAGTACTGCATTCCGTACCTGCTCCTACTTCTGAACTGGATCTTTACCATCTTACCGACAAAATCCAAGAGACAATCTTACAAGCAGCTCAAGATCATATACCTGTTAAGATGCGTTTCCCTCACAAACCGCCTGTACCACCTCAATATCGTCAAATCATCACTGCATCACGACAAGCCTTTAGGGACTATCAACGAACTCGAAATCCTGACGCACTTCGCCTCCATCGCCAATGGAACAGAATGGTCTCTAATTATCTCTCTGCCTATAAGCGCCGACAGTGGACGCGAACCTGTAATTCTCTTTCCATTAAATCAAATCCTACTCAGTATTGGCAAAAATTCAAATTACTTACTGGAAAATTCCAACGACCTACTTACCCTATCATGCTCAATACCCATCCTCTTCACACCGATCTCGAGAAGGCAAATGCTTTCGCAACTTATTTTCAGCAAATATTCACTCCACCACCTCAACTGGTTAATAGACCAATTTATCGTCGCATAGCACGATTTTGTGACCCACAAAACCGATTTCTCCAACCTGACTGTACACATATTTTGGAACCTGATAATAACCTAACCTCTGAAATTCTTCCGGCAGATATCCAAGCTATCATCCATCGAAAACGCTCAACAGCTCCGGGCTTTGACTCTATCACGTATAAGCTAATCAAGGCGGCTCCCCCAGTACTTCTACAGCTCCTAGCATCTATCTACACCTTCATATTACGCACAGGCTACTATCCACCTGATTGGAAAGTCTCCAAGGTCCTTCTCTTCATTAAGCCCGATAAACCAATTCATGATGTTTCCTCATATAGGCCTATCCAACTGACTTCTTGCCTTAGTAAAATTTTTGAAAAAATTCTTGTTACACGTCTTCATGCTCATCTCACAGATCGTAATATCATTCCTACTCACCAAGCAGGCTTTCGCCCTGGCATTAGTCTGAATGACCAATTACTTCGCCTCAGTAACACCATCACCAATCATTATAATTCTTCTCACCCATCTTGTCTTCTACTTTTCGACCTAGAAAAAGCGTTTGATAGAGTATGGCATCAAGGGTTGCTATATAAACTTCACAAATTTCACTTACCCACTAGCTATGTCCGCCTTATACATTCCTTCCTTGCCAATAGACTCGCATATATCCTCATAAATTCTACCATATCTCATCTTATATTCCTACACACTGGAGTACCTCAAGGCTCTGTTCTCTCCCCGTTACTGTATATACTTTACGTAACAGACATGCCACCCCTACCGGCGAATATTCACTTATTTCAATATGCGGACGATACCGCTTTTTTGACTCTTGGAAAATCTATTCAACATATTAATCGCACTCTACAACCAGCCATAGATGCTTTTATCAACTGGTGTGACATATGGAAACTCTCCGTCAATGCCTCAAAAACCCAAACCCTCATTATTCAAAAACGTCCCTCCAAAATCCGTCGAAATCCTAACTTGCTACGTCTTTCAGTTCAAGGCACTCCCCTATTACCAACTTCCAATGTTAAATATCTCGGAGTGATCTTCGATAGTAAATTGACTTGGAAACCCCATTTGCAGAAGATCCAAACTCAAGCCACTAAACGATTAGCTTTACTGAAAAGCTTAGTAGGTACCTCATGGGGCCTCCATACACAAACTGTTCTTACAACATACAAATCGTTTCTCCGACCGGCACTCACTCATGGCCATACTGCATGGATATCTGCCCCACAACAACTGTATCAGCGACTAGAAATCATTGAACGCCACGCTTTTCGACTAGCTTTTCGCATTCGCCTTCCGTCCCCTACCGCACTACTCTACGAGAGAATTACTTTTCCTACCATTCTTCAACATCTCGAACAAACCCGCTCCAAGTACATCACCAAAGGCATTCAGTCAGGTAATCCCCTTATTCTTGACGCCATTCATATAGACATCCTGCTAGACACACCTTCTCAATATCTTGATACCCCTCTTCAACATCTTCTCACAATGTACTCCAATACCCTTGATGACAACGATCCTACTAAACAAGATTTTGCCATCTACCACCCTGACCATTTATCACGGCACATCTATCCATCTTTGCACTAGTACTCATCATTGTGGTTCCAGAGGCTCATCTGTGCTCATTAGTTCTGAGTTGCCACAGAACAGAAGCTAACCCTGCATTTGTCTCTACTAACCATCTTCCCTGTGTTTTGTCTTGTCTAATTGCACTGCATTCATCTATCATCTCATTATCCCGTGGATGAACTCCTAGCTTCAATTTCTCGCCGCTTATAGATACCTAAATGATGCCTTCCATATTTGAAGAGTACGATATATGAAATGGATGTCCTGAATAAATAAAGAATATAGAAACCCAACTACATTAATCAATGCAAACCCCAAAATAAAATGCACTGAAAATGAATAAATAAATAAATAAATAAATAAATAAATAAAATAAAATAAAAATCACTTAGCCCTCACCTTCTCTCACCTATCCTTTAGCTTTACCTTCACGCCCATCCCGAAGAAAGGGTGTACCCCTTGACCGGTTTAACATTGAAAAAAAAAAACGCTGTTAACGGAACTGGCCACCTGGAATCTCTAACCAGGTAAAAAAATAGGGTATCCGTAGCTGGCGGAGAAAAATAACCAAGTCCCTTAGTTATTCCATCCCCACTGGTTTATTTTAGACGCGATCTTCGTATATACGGTTGGATTACTTGCCTCTTTGGAGTCGAGAAAACAACCGTCGAATTGATTATAATCCTCCACGGAGGTAAATAGACGTACTTGATTCTAAGTTGACGACCTTGCTATTTCTTTGGTTTTTCGATTTACTGGAGCACGCATACGATCTCATTGGTATTGACAGCGCTTTTCAGTGCTGGAGGGTGAAGCTATCATCATCATTCTATCTATTATCATCAAATCGTTCATCACACATTTATAGACACTCATCTTCGTATTTACATTTGGGCATCAGCCCAGGGGCGAATTTTCGATGGCGGACCCACGGCTAGGATCAGGCAAAACGATGAAAGGCAAACATACAGGGTTACCTCAAGTTCTACCTGGACCATCCGAGAGCACACCGAAGGGCAGAACCCGCAAGGATCCGAGTCACACTTCTTCTAGTATTAGTAAATCTCAGCAGCGGCGAGGTTCTCAAGCCTCAGTTGCCTCTGCAACTTCCGTCATCTCTTCTGGGTCTGTCCGCAGCAGATCGCCACATCCATCAGAACATTCAGACAGTTATGCCGAACGTCTGCAACAATCGCCACCTCCGAAGAAGCAACATCTCGCTTCTAATTCATCTTTAAACCAAGATCCAATGGACATAAGTCCATCTTCAAATCATTCTGACGGATCCACTCCACCTTCAGTTCATTCCATGTTATTGACTAATTTCGACGTAAAATTCAGCAATGCGAAGTTTGTTTCCATACAACTGCGCAAATACCTCCCTCGAGCAGCAATTTCAGAAATTGTTCATACGAGAAATGGCATCATTTTAAAAACACCGGACCCAACTCTCCTTACCACAATAAAAAACAAAGTGCCTATTGACACATTTGGTCCAAATGCAAAGATTCAATCTCTGAACTCCTCCACACGTAAGCAGCCTCCACCACCAAAGCGACCACCATTGTTATCTGTCGTTATTCGGGGGGTTGACCCCTCCTATACAGATGAAGAGGTCCAAGAGGAGCTCAAGCTAGAGGCCCACACTATTACGAAAGTAATATGCATTCGAAACGATAAAGGTCCTACCTATATGGTTCGTGTGCTTACAAACCATCAAGACACCATTGACGAGTTATTAGCGTCAGGTGCATACATTTATAATCACAAGCACAGAGTCGAACCATCACGAACACCAGTTCCAATGCCGGTCCGCTGTGAACGTTGCCAGGTCTACAATTCCCATCACACATCCGATTGTAAAAGTTCCAGTAAATGTGGCTATTGTGCTGGTCCTCATAACACCCGGACTTGTGATAACTTGGAATTGCCACCAAAATGTGCCACTTGTAATGAACAGCATCCGGCCTACAGTTACAAGTGTAAGGCAAAGCCAGACCCTATTCAGGATCATCCTGAACTCGTTGTGCCCTTGCGACCGCCGGCACCAGTTCAAACCCATCCACATCCAATTGACGCTCCTGTTTCATTAGATCAGCTATTGACGTTTCTAACGCTAGCTTTGCAAAACATCCACCCCTTTATTAGGCCGCATATTCTACAGCAAATCATTCTGGCAGCAAAAACCACTTTTCATGTTAATTTTACTGCTACTTATTCCGGAAATACTGTTCATTTTCATAAATCACATGCTAGTTCACTCGTTTAAGATCATGGCTTTAACTTTTCTCTTTTTGAATATCCGATCACTACCAAAACACAAAGTTTTATTTGAACAACTTCTTCTGGAGGAACATGTTACAGTATTCTTACTCAATGAAACATTTCTAACAAACTCTCGTACTTGCCGTTTACCACGATATACCATGTTACATTCTGCAAATCCTGTACCTGCACTTCGAGCAAATGGGGGAGTAGCCATAGGGATTTCACCTCACATCCCTTATCGCCAGCATCAGTATACAGCAGCAGCTCTTCCTGAATATCTCCTTGCCACAGTTTATTTCAAAAATGTCATAATCACCCTAGCAACTATATACATCAGACCAAATCATCCATTACCTCAGCAGTTCGTACAGTATATCTCCAATAGTTTCAACAGATACATCATTATGGCCGATTTCAATATGCATAGCCGCAGCGATGGGGACCGGACAAATTTCATTAACTTCATAACAACCCACACTACTGGGGTTATTGTTGATCTTCCACAAGCTACACGCCCAATCTCAAACACTAAGCCTGACATAGTCATTGTCTCCACAAATCTTATCTCACATTGCACTGTAGAAATCCTTGATCTTCTTGGTAGTGATCATGCACCAATCAAGCTTGTTTACAAACCATACTCAGCTACAACCCATTCCTCTTTACCAGTACGAGTGAGCTTGCGTTACGATAAAGCTAAATGGGATCAATATCGTTCACATATTTCGGACCTCACCAGTGATATAACAGAACCGACCATATGTGACGATTTATACCAGACTGTAGATCGCATTACATCCGCAATCCAGGAAGCCAGCAACTTGTATATTCCAACAACGAAATCTGTTCCATATCAGCCTAAACTTCCGCCACACTATCTCTCCATGATCAAACGTTCACGTCAGCTCTATCGAGAATATCTCCACACTCGCAACCCAGAAGCACTCCGACATCACAAACAACTTCAACGTACAGTGCACAATTACATCAAAGCATATAAACTCCGGTGCTGGGTAAAGACATGCAACACCCTGTCTGAAACATCGCATCCTACTAAATTCTGGTCCCGCTTCAATGCGCTTTGTGGCAAATTCTCTAATACACCATACCCCATTTTATTGGGTGATACACCTGTTAGTACCGATAGCGATAAAGCGAATGCCTTTGCAGATCACCTACAACGTATCTTCACACCGCCATTTGAGAAAACACTTCACCCTGCAGACAGACTCAATACTTCATCACCAGAACTACAACCGAATACTACTCATGTTTTACCTCCTAATACTGCTGTTTCCGCCCCAATCACCACTCACGAAATCTCTCAAGTTCTCAATAATAAACGAAATACTGCACCTGGCTTAGATAACGTGACGTATCGCCATATCAAGGAATGCCCTATTTCACTAATACTACTTCTTGCGAATATCTATACATTCATATTGCGAACTGGCTTCTTTCCTTTAGCTTGGAAAACATCTAAGACGCTAATGTTTGCCAAACCACATAAACCTCCTCAGGATGTTGCGTCTTATAGGCCTATACAACTTACATCCACATTCAGTAAGATCCTGGAACGTATCCTAGTTAAAAGATTACATATTTTCATCTCAGATCACGGCCTACTTCCAGTCACACAAGCAGGTTTTCGACCAGCTTTCTCCATAAATGATCAACTACTTCGACTCACAACGCTCATTACTTTACACTTTAATTCAGCTAATCCTTCCTGTTTAGTTTTGTTTGACTTGGAGAAAGCATTCGATAAAGTCTGGCACCAGGGGCTTATATACAAACTTCTGCAATTTCAGCTCCCTATCTCCTACATTCGCCTCATTTACCATTTCATTACAAATCGTATCACCTATATCTCAGTACGAGGCAGTTTGTCCCATCCCATCTTTCTGTTCTCTGGAGTACCACAAGGGTCAGCCTTGTCTCCTTTACTATACCTTCTATATGTAGCTGATATGCCCCGCCTGCCAGATCAGGTCCATCTCTTCCAATATGCGGATGACACGGCCCTTCTCGCACTTGGAGCAACTATCCAGCAGCTCAACATTAAGTTACAGACTGCTATTAATCGCTTTCACACTTGGTGCACTCTTTGGCGGCTTACTATCAATGCAGCTAAAACCCAAGCCATCATATTCCTACCACCCAGAAGAACTTCCAAAGTCCGCAGAAATCCACGCAATCTCTCTCTGTATGTTGATGGAGTGCCTATTCAAATCAGCAATACTGTCACATATCTGGGAATTACCTATGATCGCCACCTTACTTGGTCCCAACACCTGAAAGTCATTACTACAAAAGCCTATAATAGACTCAATCTATTGAAACGATTGACTGGTACCACCTGGGGCCTTAAAGCACACACCATCCTAAATACCTACAAGGTATTCTTACGACCTGTCCTTACATATGGATTTACTGCTTGGATAGCTGCACCCACTAAGTTCTACAATAAACTTTTAATTCTGGAACGCCATGCTTTCCGTACAGCGTTCCGCATTAAGCTGCCTAGTCCTACACAGGAACTATATCGCAAAATTACTTTTCCGACTTTACAATACTACCTAGAAAAGCTGCGGCTAACATTTATCACCAAACGCTTCGAAACACGACATCCTTTATTACAGGACACAATGCGTTATTTAGCACTTCATCCAACACCTCACCGTTATTATCATCCTCCACTTTCGCTCCTCTTCACATTATATCATTATACTCTACCACCGTTAGACCCTGCTTTACTTATAATCACAGATTACGTCATTCATGAACATCTTCCTCTCATTCACCCATCATTTCCAGCACAGTGATTACCATTTTTACTAACATGGGCCTCATTCGTCTTCATCATTGCCTAGAGTAGCCCCTAGGCTGCAGATAATCTCATTTGTCTAATTATTATCATCCACGTGTTGTCTTGTGTATGCACCTCACCACATCTTTCACTCCCATTGCTATACTTGTACATATCATGAATTCCATACCTAATGATCATTCTCATTTTGTTATCCTTTATTTGTTTACAATATATTGTATGTTTATTTTCCTTGTGTATATACCTGCACCAAATGTTAAGGATTAATGTTCCTAAAGTCTCCACCACCAAAATTTCTTATTTATGTAAATGTTGTTGCTAATAAAGTTTAAAATCACTTAGCCCATCTAACATACTCATTCCATAGTTAACCATCAAGTCTCTTTCCTAAAAGAGGGCGTAACCCTTTGCAAGGCTGCTAGCCCGTAAGGCTAGCCTGTAAAAAAAAACGCTGTTAACCATTCATACTCAGATCGATACTACAATCGATCTTATCAGCTGTGGATGTACCATACGTCTGAAAGCCTACTTTTGTACGTTTACCTTCCTATTCCTCATCCCGGGTACTCTGTCGTTCCTTCTCAAGAGAACTTTGACGTCAGACTGATCCAGCCAAGGGCGTCTGGTTCTACTGTAAAGGCAACGGGAGCTATTCAACCTAGACTACTATCCAAACGGGTAGTCTAACCTTTGTTCATCTCATCATCATCACACAGTTAGGCTCACACAGTTAGGCTTACACTGCTATCATGTCCCTTGATACTTCACGGGACCTAGGGCATCATCATGGCCTACCTATGGTTCTAGCTGCCCCTTCTGCTACTGCGTCAGGAGCAAAACGAAAAGGTGCCAACAATCCGAGTACAAGTCGTGACACCAGTCCTGCTAGGTCGTTAATCGGGAAACCCTACACTGACCATCAAAAGTCACCGCCATCAAAGAAAATCCATCAAGGCGACTTGTCAGATACAGCTAGTGAATCAGGTCTTGTAATGGACCTCGAAAATTTTCCCGAATTAACAGAGACCACTCGTCCACAAACCTATCAGTTTCTACTTACCAACTTTGATCCAAAGTACTCGCAGGCACACCATCTGTACAAGCAGCTAGTTAAATACATGCCACGCGCCAACATCACTCAAATCATACCTACACGTAACGGGACTATCTTACGGACTCCCGATGCAAACTTTCGAACTACCCTGCTCAATAAACATGGATTCGAAATATTTGGGAAAGGCACTACACTGACTAGGCTCGCAGAAAAACCGCTAAAACAACGGCCCCCACCACGTAAAGAGCCTTTGCTATCAGTGGTTATCCGAGGCGTAGATACTGATATTACTGACCAAGAAGTCACTGACGAACATACACTCGAAGGCTATACCATAACCAAATGCATTCGCATTCGAAACAACAACGGCTTAACCTATATGGTGAGAGTGCTTACACACTCTCAAGAGACCATCGACGATCTTCTGTCAAATGGGGCATACATATATCGTAAACGCCATAGAGTCGAGCCTTCTAGATCTCAGGCACCACTACCCTTACGTTGTGAGAGATGTCAAAAATATAATGCTCACTCTACTGATAAATGTCTGAACCAGCCAATCTGTGGGTACTGCTCCGGACCACACAATACGAGACAATGTCAAAACCTTGCTCAACCTCCGACCTGTTCAATCTGTCATGAGCAACATCCAGCATTCAGTTACAAGTGCAAGCAGCGACCTCCTCCGGAACCGACCAAACCTGAAATGACTGTTCCTTTGCAGCATCACACCAAGTCCATTCCGTCTTCTATACCTACTGACAAACACCAGGCCGTCACTATTGAACAACTCCTTGCTTTCATCACACTCACACTTCAAAATATTCATCCTTTTCACCGCCCTCACACCCTACAACAACTGCAATACTCAACACTTGCAATCTTTCATATTAACTTCCATGCTACTTACAGCGGACATAAAGTATACTTTCATGTCAGTCCACTTGAAACCGAAGTCTAATTCCATCTTCCTTCTCTTACGAATCATCATGGCATTATCCTTTATATTTGTTAATATCAGTTCTCTCATCCAGCACAAACCACTCTTCGCACTTCTACTGCAAGAACACCACACTTCAGGATTTCTTCTCAATGAGACTCGCCTTACACCTCGAAGCTCCTGCAAAATATCTGGATATTCCGTCACAAGAAAAGACAATAATATGCCAGCTAGACGTGCTAACGGCGGAGTTGCAATAGGCTTTCCGCCTTCTATACCGTGTCGTCATTACGAACTTCCACAGCCCAATCTTCCAGAGTACCTAATAACAACCCTCTACTTCAAAAACTTCTATATCACGCTTGCTACAATTTACGTTCGACCTGGTCATATTATTCCGTTAGATTTCTTCCAGTATATTTCAAATAACTTTTTATATTATATCATCATGGCCGACATCAATATCCATAGCAGAACACCTCAACAGCGGCAGACTTTTCTCAACTTCCTTACAACTCACACCACTGGTACTTTTCATCAGCTACCTAAGCACACCCGGCCATCATCTCAAACCACACCTGATGTTGTAATTACTTCTACAAACTTACTATCTTCCTGTACAGTTGAAGTGCTGGATCCAATAGGAAGTGATCACTTGCCAATCAAGCTTACCATCAACCGCTCGCATCCTAATACCTCTAACCATAAAAGTTTAACACGCAAATCTCTGAACTATAACAAAGCAGACTGGATCGGATATCGAAATTTCCTAACTGCAAAGCTTTCTAACATTCCCGAACCAACATCAGAAGACGATATGTATAACTCGATTAATCTCCTAACCAGTACAATCAATCAGGCCTCCAATAACTTCATTCCTACATCCAGTTCAAATCCATACAGTCCCAAATTACCTCCGCACTACCTTCCGCTCATACGTAGATCTCGTCAGTTCTACCGAGACTACGAGCCTACGGGAAACCGAGAATCATTAGTTCACCACCGATACATGCAACGCATCGTCACCAATTACATCACAACATATAAACATCGGCAGTGGGTTAAAACTTGTAATACGCTAGCTGATACTTCTCATCCAACGCAGTACTGGAAAAGGTTCAATCAACTCAGCGGCAAACGTAGTATCACCACATATCCTATTCTTCTTCATAATCAACCGCTTCAAACTGATACTGACAAGGCAAATGCTTTCGCTACTTATCTGCAGGATATATTTACACCGCCTTTAACACATCCTAATCCTCGACATCCCGTCGATCGAATTGATTTTCAATCTCCACACCTCCAGCCTGCACTCAGCCACACATTGGGTCATACCCAAGAACTTACAACACCTATCACGGTCGATAACATTCTAACTGTCACCAAACGAAAACGCAACAGTGCACCTGGCATGGACAATATCTCTTACCGGCATATTAAAGAGGCCCCTTATTGTGTCCTTCATTTCCTGGCTATACTCTTCACATTCATACTCCGCACAGGTTTCTTTCCTATCACATGGAAAATGTCCAAAACTTTAATGTTTCCGAAACCTAACAAACCTACCAATCTTGTTTCTTCCTACCGCCCCATTCAGTTAACCAGTACACTCAGCAAAATCTTCGAACGAATTCTAGTTACTCGCCTTCACACTTACTGCACAGATCATCGCCTGTTACCTCTTTACCAAGCCGGATTCCGCCCTCAATTCAGCATAAATGATCAGCTACTTCGTCTTGTCAATCATATTTACAATCAATTTCTCTCCACGAAACCTTCTTGTCTGGTTCTCTTCGACTTAGAGAAAGCCTTTGATACTGTTTGGCACCACGGCCTGGTCTACAAACTTACTAAATATAATCTGCCTCTCACCTACATACGATTTATATTCAATTTTATCACTGGACGCATAGCCCACATCTCCATTAACAATTCATTATCTCATCCAGTATTTTTACATTCAGGCGTTCCACAGGGATCTGCTTTATCTCCGCTTCTTTATCTTCTCTATGTGGCAGATATTCCACCTCTTCCAGCAACTGTCAGCACTTTTCAATACGCGGATGACACTGCATTTCTGGCACTTGGCAAAACCATACAGCACATCAACAAACATCTTCAGGAAGCTATCGATCTATTCACCTCTTGGTGTTCCAAATGGCGACTTAAAATCAACGCCGACAAAACTCAAGCAATTGTCTTTGTGCCTCCTGGCAAACGCACTAGGGTTCACCGCAACCCAACTTTGCTGAATGTTTCCGTTCAAGGAACACAAATTCACACTTCAAACACAGCCAAATATCTAGGACTTCTCTTGGACAAACATCTCACCTGGAGACCTTACTTAAAATCTATTTTAACCAAAGCCTATAATCGAATTAATCTACTCCGTCGATTGACTGGCACGAACTGGGGTCTCAACGCCTCTACAGTTCTCACTACATATAAAGTCTTTCTCCGACTAGTACTGACTTACGGATTCACAGCCTGGATACCTGCAGCACCCTTCTTTTATAAAAAGCTACAAATCTTAGAACGTCATGCCTTCAGAATCGCTTACCGAATATCCTTACCTAGCCCCACTGCCGATCTCTATAGTCGCATTACTTTTCCCACACTTCTTTCCCACATAGAACATCTTCGGTTAAAATATATCACTCATCGACTGACAATGAACCACCCTCTACTCATGGACACAGTATATACTGCAGCCGACTTCGTTACTCTCACACCATTACGTCCCACCCCTCTATCTCTGCTTTTTACCCTTTATCGATACACTGTCCCTCCGAATCATCCCGATATTCCTCTTCTCGATGCATTTCATCTCGATATTCATTCACATTTCATCTTTCCATCACATCATCCACAGTAATCCTACTGTACTAACAGGGCACCAACTGTCTTACATTAATGCCCCGCGTAGCCCCGGGGCGAGAAGATAACCTCACTTGTTCTTCTAACCTCACCTATGTGTTGTGACGTGTATTGCACGTACTCATTACTTTCATACCACATAATCATTTCATATCTACCTATGCTAATGTTTATGATCATAAGATCATAAAATCCAATGACCAATAAATGTTAATAAATAAATAAATAAATAAATGGATAAATATCACTTATCCCAACAACAGTAGTCCATATTCAATTTTCCTTATTACCTCTTCCCGAGTCGAGGGCGTAACCCTTGGGTGGGGCTAGCTTCAGGCTAGAAAAAAAAGCGCTGTTAACCATCGCCACCACCTATGTTCGATCTACACAGCCACTTCCGTATCGTTTTCTGACATACTTAGATCTCAACTTTAAAACATACATCTTCTTAGCAGATATCAACTACCATTCTCGTACAGCAGCTCAGAAACAACGCTTTCATGATTTCCTCCAAACTACTCATAGTTCTTTATTGCAGCTGCCGCATCCTACTCGTCCGGAAAGCGACACTAGTCCCGACGTGGCAATCATTTCCAATAATCTGTTACCACTTACTACTATAGATGTCCTTGGTTCCATAGGTAGTGATCATGTCCCAATACTTCTCTCTATAACTCCACGTCTGACATCCACTGCATCTGCATCACCACGCACACCCAGATATAACTTTAGCAAAGCTCGGTGGGATCAGTACAGCACTTATATTACCGAAAATCTGCCGGCTACTGCACCTACTCTCACAACAGTTGCATCTATTGAAACACTCACACATACTCTGAGTGACATAGTCTCTCACGCAACGGATTACGCAGTTCCTAAATGTACCACCACATCATCTAGACCTCGTTTACCAGCACGCAACCTCGATCTTCTCCGGCGCTCACACGAGTATTAAACAGAGTTTCGTCGCACACATGACCGCCGATTTCTTCTTCTCCATCGTCAATTCCTACGAACGGTACAGAGCTACATAGTAGCCCGCAAACGACTAGACTGGCGTGCCTCCTGTAATGCTTTGCGCCAAGAAACAAATCCTACTAAATTCTGGAATACCTTTAAACGTCTAACATTTCAAAAACAGGGCCCACAATACCCCATCATCTGTGCTGACCAAGTACCAACGACGGATGAAGAAAAGGCAATTGCTTTCGCTACATATCTTGAGGAAGTCTTCACTCCACACACTACACCTTTGTTCACTTATCCTACAGATACCCATATCTCACACGCTGGTTCTCTAGTGCAGAAATCATTTCAACCTAATTTCAACTACCACCTTGATCCCACAAATCAGCTCACTGCTCCAATAACATCGGATGATATTACAGCTGTTCTTAAATGCCGTCGCAACACAGCTCCGGGGGCAGACTCAATTACGTATCGTCAACTGCTTAAGGCACCTGTGGCGTTTCTAGTCTTACTTGCTTCTTTGTATACAACTATTTTATCTACAGGCTATTTTCCAACTACATGGAAACTTGCTAAAATTGTGGTCTTTCTAAAACCTCGCAAAGATCCAACTGCTCTGTCATCTTACAGACCCATTAGCCTTACTAACGTGTTTAGCAAGACTCTAGAACGCCTTCTGGTAAAACGGCTACATCACTATCTACAAATCACGAAAAAACTACCAACTATTGAAGCTGGATTCCGTCCACTCTATAGCACTGCTGATCAATTACTCAAACTTTCTACACTACTTGTCAACCATTTTAATAAGCGTTTACCATCTGTTTTGACCTCATTTGATATTGAAAGAGCGTTTGATACTGTTTGGCATAAGGGGTTAATTTACAAACTCAAACGTCTGCTTCCTCACAGCTATGTCCGATTAATAGCCAATTTTCTACATCAGCGCCAGACTTTCGTTCAGATCAACAGGGCAAAGTCACGCATCTTTCAACTCCGCGCCGGTGTGCCCCAAGGATCTGTTTTATCTCCTCTATTATATATTCTTTATGTGGCCGACATGCCTCAACCTCAGCCCCCACTATATGCCTTACAATTTGCTGATGATACCTCTTATGTCGCATTGGGATCTTCTGTGGATCGCATTAATCAACTCCTACAACCAGCTTTGGACAAACTAGTTACATGGTGCCTGAAATGGAAGCTCAAGCTGAATTCAACTAAGACTCAAATGACTCTCTTTGGGCTCAAATGCAATAAATACTGTAACAGTCGCAATCCGGAACGTCTACATTTAACACTTTTTGACTCTCCAATCCCAATTCAAAACAGTGTCAAATATCTGGGAGTAATATTCGACAAACATCTTACTTGGAAGCCTCATCTAAAAGAATTGGAAGCTAATATCTGGCGCCGTTTGAACATTTTACGAAACCTTAAAGGCACCACGTGGGGACTTAATACAAAACTTCTACTGCTAACATATAAAGTCTTCGTACGTCCAGCACTCACGTATGGACATCTAGCCTGGTTATCAGCAGCACCAACTTACTATGAACGTCTGAAAGTTCTCGAAACACATGCCTTACGTCTGGCCTACTCTCTCGCTTTCGATACTCCCACTGCTGAAATATATCGTCGTGCGCAATTTCCAACTATTTTGCCACACCTCTACCATCTATGCCAACGCTACATAGCGACACGAATCCAATTGGCACATCCCATTGTCCATGAGCTGTTAGACCAAGTTCCTGCTGTACCACGCTATGCCTACCCACCACTGGATCATCTGTTAGCAATATACGAATGCACCGAAGCCCTAGATCAGTATAATCCTGACCGCCGTATCTACCACCGAAATCCACATATATATTGCTCATAACCTTCGCACATGTACCCAAGAAACATTTTAACACAATAGCCACCTCTTACACATCCTCATCAACTTGATTTGCTATTAGTTCCTTACTTCAATCCACATTATTCTATAGCCTGAAATCCTTCTCCATGTCATCTAATTCAAAAAAGTTGAAAATATCTCTGGCCACAGAGGAGGTGTTGCCTTCTACGGCCCGCCCATCCATTGGATGGGAATGAAACTCTTGTTAAAAAAAAAACGCTGTTAACTCATACTTACCAGCTTGACGTACCATACGTCATAAGCTGTCTTTTGTGCTTAGCCTAGCTGGGAAGTGTTATCGTGCCTCCGATGACATTGTGTAGCATACGCACAATCGAGATTAGCACGCATACGCTCTCAGTGGGATTGATAGTATTTTTCAGTACTGGAGAGTGAAACTTGTTATCATCTGCGTTTGTGGACCTCTATCCAGGACAACGCGATCGTAGTTTGCATTTGTAATCGGGATTGGATCCACCTGAGTGCCTATCCAAACGGGGTGCTCTTTACTTAAAATATCTTGCATATTATTGCATTTCTCTAGTGCACTCACGGTTCAAGGGGCCATGCATCGCTTGCCTCCTGTAGTTAAGGGCCCAATCCCGCCACCTCCGAGCGATAAGGAGAGGGATCCCCGTCAACAGCGTCGAAGTAGACAACTTTCGGAAAACAGCACCAGATCCATTGAAAAGCGCTCTCGCCCCAGATCACCGAACTATGTTGCTCCGTCTACCAGAATTGAGGAACCTATGCAATGTTCATCTAATGCAACTCTTGATAACAACCAAACCCCTAACAATCAATTTGCACAACGTGCACCTGTTTATTCATTTCTGTTAACATATTTCGATCCGAAGTACAATAATCCACGGCTCATTTTCAACCAAGTTGTTAAGTACCTACCCCGTGCTAGCATCAAACAGATAGTCTTCACCAAAAATGGTGTCATTATACGTTCAGAGGATCAAAACTTTGAAACCACACTACGCAACAAAGCTAGTAATGAAATCTTTGGAAAAAAATGCGAAAATGAAGCAGCTTACTAGTAAAGTCCAGCAAACTCCTCGGCCGTCCAAGAATCCAATGCTATCTGTTGTCATCCGTGGTGTTCTACCTGAGATCACTGATGCAGAAGTGCTCGAAGAGCTTACAGCTGAAGGCATCCCTGTCGATAAATGCATTCGCATCAGAAATCAAATGGGACCTACGTACATGGTTCGTGTGCTAAGCTCCAATAAATCATCTATTGATACTCTTCTTCAGGAGGGAGCGTACATCTTTAAGCAAAGGCACAGAGTCGAACCCTCACGTACCAATTCGCCCTTACCTATTCGCTGCGAACGATGCCAGATTTATAACTCGCATGTAACGTCAAAATGTCCAAACATTCCTAAGTGTGGATACTGTGCCGAACAGCACGAGACTAAAGACTGTCCAAATCATCAAAAGCCTGCCCTGTATGTCCCGGGTCACATCCTACATACAGCTACAAATGTAAAGCTAAGCCAGCTCCACCCGCAGATCATCCTGAACTCACAGTTCCACTGCGTACAACTGATTCGCCAGTTCATGCCAACCAATCAATCGCAGGAGGTCTTACAGTTGAAAACTTCCTCCGATATTTCACGCTTGTTCTCCAGAATATTTTTCCTTTTCAACGACAGTTCATCCTCGAACATGTTATCGCTGCCGCCACGAGCATTTTCAATATCAATCTGTATTCCACATATTCCTGGAACTATGTGCACTTTCACATATCTCCAAAAGAAACTGCCGTCTAAGCAAATAGCTTGCGTCATCATCAAGGGTTTGGCTTTATTATTTATGAACATTCGATCATTGCCACAGCATAAAACTCTTTTCGAACACATGCTACTAGAAGAATGTATTGATATTTTCGCTTTGAATGAAACGGCTTTAAAACCATCAATGCTATCGAGATACCCACAGTATCAACTCCTGCGCTATGATTTCCCAGCAGATAATGCTCGAACGCAAGGTGGAGTTGCAATTGGTATCAATAACAAATTCTCTTACCGACAGCATCAGATTCAGCTTCCTTACCGACTTCCTGAACATCTTATAACCACCATCTATCTACCTAACATAGCACTTACGGTAGCAACAATCTATGTACGCCCCGGACAGGTGATACCATTCGAGTATTTCACACATTTGTTTCAATCATACAGGAATCTACTGATACTGGCAGATATCAATATCCATAGCCGCTCCGAAGGGAAAAGAGACAGTTTGCTGACCATATAGCACTTCACTTACATGGTTACATATATCCCCTTCCAAAACACACCAGACCAAGTAGCCAAACTACACCGGATGTTGTTCTTTCTACCACTTCACTCATAGACAGGTGTCATATCGAAGTTTTGGATTGCATAGGTAGCAATTATTTACCGGTGAAAATAACATTCAATGATGTACGTAAAAATATTTCTCATACAGCAGAACGCACTATATACTTATACGACAAAACGAATTGGCAGAAATATCGCTCAGATATTGATGCTGCTTTAGAAATTGTACGACCACCGGATACCGAGGAAACTCTTAACGCAGCCATAACTACACTCACCAAGGCCATCACCACCAGCGCACGTAACAACATTCCTACTTATTACGGTAAAACTTATCAGCCAATTTTGCATCCGCAATATTTGCATTTAGTCAGAAAATCTCGTCACTATTATAGACAATATGAGCGTGCTCGTAATCCTGAATATCTAACACAGGCACGTAGATGGCAACGTACTGTGCACAACTATATTGTAGCCCATAAACGGTTGACGTGGCACAACATATGCAATCAACTGAATGATGAAACTCATCCCACACGCTATTGGAAAAAGTTCCATCAGTTGACAGGACAGCAAAAAATAACAAGATATCCACTGTTTGAAAACAACGATCCTTTACATTCAGATCGCGATAAAGCCAACGCTTTTGCCTCTCATTTACAAGCTGTGTTCACTCCGCCAGTAGAACCACATCAAGATAGTCCTAGAATTTCTGAAAAAAAAAAAACATCACTCAACTACTACAACCATCCCCTACACATACCTTAGATGAAACTCAACCGTTAACAGTATCTATAACTTCTAATGAAATTCAGACGAATATCAAAATAAAACGTAATACTGCGCCTGGTTTTGACCAAATATCTTACCGACTTATCAAGGAATGCTCAGTACAGTTTTTTCTCCTTCTTGCAGTTATCTATAATTTTATTCTCCGTGCAGGATATTATCCAGTTGAATGGAAAGTCTCTAAAGTATGTATGTTCCTAAAACCGAACAAGCCTCCGAATTCTGTAAGTTCGTATAGGCCGATACAACTAACTGCCACTCTGGGGAAAGTATTGGAAAAGATTCTAGTGAAACGTTTACATGCATATTCGCATGACCGTCAACTTCTTCCCACTTTCCAAACCGGATTTCGACCATCATATAGTATTAATGATCAGTTGCTTAGATTAACAACTATACTTGTAAACCAGTATAACAGATCACTACCATCTTGTCTAATTTTAATGGATTTGGAGAAAGCATTTGATCGAATTTGGCACTATGGTTTATTTTATAAATTGCTAAAATTTGGACTTCCCCTTACTTACGTTAGACTAATTTTCTCATTCATACTCAATCGAATCGCATATGTCTGTATCAACGGTTCCATCTCCCACCCTATATTTCCATATACAGGGGTACCTCAAGGGTCCAGTCTGCCACCTCTTCTCTATATATTATATACATCAGATGTACCAGTATCTGCTCCACCTACTTATTTATTCTAATATACCGATGACACCGCTTTCTTAACTCTCGGAACAACTATACAACAAATTAATAGAACCTTACAACTCACAGTTAATAACTTTCTTGTGTGGTGTACGAAATGGAAGCTCACCGTCAATGAAGAGAAAACCCAGACCCTAGTCATCATACCACCTAAATGCCGCAGTAAAGTTCACCGTAACCCCAATCTGCTTGATATCACTGTCGGATCACACAGATTAGAACCATCTAAATCAGTTACCTATCTAGGAATAACGTACGATAATAAATTGCAATGGACCGCACATTTCCAGAAACTTGTGCTTAAAGCAAAAAATCGGTTGCAATTACTTCGCAGGCTAGTAGGACAGCATTGGGGGCTAAACTCAAAATTGCTTATCAACACACATAAAGCATTCATGCGCAGCATTCTTACATTTGGCCATATTGCTTGGTCTCCAGCTCAATCTAAGTTCTAAAGTAGGCTCGAAATTATGGAGCGCCATGCAGTACGCTTAGCATACCGCATCAAACTACCATATCCCAACCGAGAACTATACAATCAAATAGACTTTCCACCATTTGTAGAACATATCTCACTCTTACGTAAGCGATATATAGCCAAATGCCTAGAATCTCATAAATATATGTTTCTGGACACAATCTTCATAGACTCTGAGCAGGATTCCTCTTTCAAATATTGTCATACACCGTTGAGTATATTGATCACACTTCACGTAAATAATCTTCCTATGGATCACTTTCATCGTAGATTCTTTCAACGTCAGATCATTCATCAAGCCGTCCCTAATCTTTTTCCATACCTGCACTGTTCTCCCTCACCAATAATCTGGGCTCCCCATGTCTACATCAGTCTTGAGACGCCCCAAGACAGAAGAATAACATGCATTCGTTACTATTAACCATTTCACTGTGTTGTGGCGTATAAGGCACTTGCATCTCATCAATCATGATAAAGTAATTACAATTTCAATTATGTTCACCTTGTAGTCTTATATATCCTTTATCACTATATACTTTCGCCTTTTTCCGGTTGTTTAATGTTAATATTTTCCTCATGATATGTATATCTTTTCCACAGTTCAATATCATACAATGTTTATTATTTATGTTCATGCACATAGATCTATTTCAGCACCATTGAATGTACTCGTTCTATTTAGCACTAGTTATTTTCTTTACATCACATTGTCCAACTAACGTTGTTTATGTTTGCACTTGTTTTCAGTATATCACTTGCCGAGAGAGAGGGCGTAACCCTCTAGAGGCAGTTCAATATGGAACTACTTAATGAGTCATGCTAATGGAATGAATTATGTCCCATAAATCAATAAATACTTCAACAAAAATGTATATCCTATATGAAAACCTATTCCTTGTATAAACTCAAATCATCATCCTAAAAAAAAAGCGCTGTTAACTGCTATTGTAGCATTTTAATAGATGGATAATGTGGAAGTCATTTAATGTCTTTGTCGTCAAGTCGGTATGGGTTAACGTTCTGACAGAGAGCTGCTATTTCAGTAATGCCTGTTTATGGTCACATAGAATATATTTAGCGGATGTGCGTATCGCAACAGGAAATTACCCTAAATAAAGGGACACCCTAATATATATATATATATATATATATATATATATATATATATATATATATATATATAGGGAGATTGGTAATTCGATGCATTCCTTGCAAGGGGTTATTCTACAAGTATTTTGGAACATTTTCACCTATACGAAACACGGGTCGAAAATCACTAATTTCTGACTAATTTGCACATGCATGATTTTTGTGAAATTTGCCTGCTAACGATAGATGCGCGAGAAAGTTTTACCTTGACCCACTTCTGCATAATCTGCCTGTGTAATCCTGCATACCTCTGTAGGTCATGTGGTAATATACAGCTCGTAACTCTGCAATATTGCTGTTTTATAAGTCCGAACGTGAAATAAGGTGTAGTGGTTTAAAATCTATTACTGCACTTCAGAAAGCAGCGTGACAAAATCGCAAAAGTAGTTGCCCCTAGGAAATGAGTGCATCGTCGAGAAGAGGTGGGTTGAAGATGGTGTGTGGTCAAGTGAAAACGCGAACTATGGCGGATTTCATACCCAGGGTTGTGAATCTGTCTGACCAACATTTCCAAGCAGTGAACGGTTGCGTTGTTTTCTACGAGGCGGACACCTTTTGTCAGCATGCCACGCTCAGGGATTTCATAGAATCCCGAAACGCACGCACCAGTCAGGCATAGTATATCCTGGTAATTGTGGTACCCTGTGCTTGGAAAGAAGTAGTAATACCCAATGCTGATCCTAAATGAACGTAATCATCACTTTGGTCGCTTAGAGTTGAACACGGACTTCCTTTGGTAGTGATACGTCAGTGTATTGGATTGCTGTATCTTTCGTTCTTTCTTTCTTTATGTATGTATTTGTGCAAGACAACGATTCAAGGAAGGGTTCGGACTTCCAACTTTGAGGTCACATCGGGCTTTTAGGTGGGTCTAGGATTTTGGAAGGAATGGCCATGGCCTTCTAGAAGATACCATCCCGGCCTTTGCCTAGTGGCAGTAAAGAAAATCATGGAAAAACTAGTCGAACCAATGACAGCGTGCCGACGTACCACCACCAAATTAAGTCTGTTCGACAATGAGCGACCAAAGTGATGATCACGTTCATTTGGGATCAGTATGGGGTATTACTAGTTGCTCAGGATATACTATGCCTCACTGGGTGTGCGTTTCGTGATTCTATGAAATCCCTGAGCGTGGCATGCTGACAAAAGGTGTCCGCCTCCTATAAAAATACACACCTGTTCACTGCTCGAAAATGTTGTCCAGACAAATGCACGACCCTGGGTATGAAATCCACCATAGTTTGCGTTTTCTCTTGACCACACACCATCTTCATCCCATCTTTTCCCAACCATGCACTCATTTCGTAGGGGCTAGTACTTCTGCGATGTTGCCACGCAATGGTGCAGAGTTACGTGCTGTATATTACCACATACCTTAAGAGTTATGCAGGATTACACATGCAAAATTTCAGCGCTCTACGACATGCAGAAGTAGGTCAAGGTAAAACTTTCTCGCGCACCTCTTGTTAGCAGGCAAATTTCAAAGAAATCATACATGTGTAAATTAGGCAGAAACTATAGATTTTCGACCCCCGGTTCATATAGGTGAAAATATTCCAAAATACACAGAGAAAAATCCGTTCTCCGGACAGCGGTATATTGTACAAATATACTGTATCCTCTTGCTTAGTATAGAAATCAGTACGGATCATACGTTATCCGTATGCTACATAGGCACTGCCCTTAGATGTTACATCATACCGTTGTAGGATGTCTGACATCTAACAGTTTTCCTTATATCACATGCATATACTTATGTTACCTTCGTCAGCTATATGCTATATACGTCCATTTGTATGTGAGATCCTGACCGCTTACATTGTTTCATACGGAAAGTACGTATAGATGAAACACTTATACAGAAAGTATTATAAAACATGCGTTTTCAGTTATACGTCTGTTGTACGTTAAGTCCAAAAACTACAGGAATTACGCATGTAACCTATCTTTTTAAGTACGCCACCTACAATTTTTTTTCTCAGTGTACTTGTAGAATATCCCCTTGCAAGGAATGCATTGAATTAGCAGTCACCCTGTCTCTCTCTCTCTCTCTCTCTCTCTCTCTATATATATATATATATATATATATATATATATATATATATATATATATATATATATATATATATATATATATGTATATATACTCATATATTCATAAAAGACATTTTGATGCCAATTGACATTATAGCGAAACAATAACAATAATAATGATATTCTTAAAATGTGTACATTAGCGAATAGCGCACGGCGATGCCATGTGGCACCAATGGAGTTAAGCTTTCTACCACACAGTTTTCGTCTAGTGGCATAGGTTGGACAAAAAGTGTCAGAGAGTGCCAAAAGGCATATAGAAAGCACAAAACGTGCACATTTGTTACTTGTAAATTTTTCACAAAACCTATTTTTTGTTTGGTTCTCTTAACATGAAAAAAATAACTGTTTCACAATCTTCCATGTCACTTGGTTTCTGCTGATATCGACACTAAACTCTGTTTTCACTAATGTAATACAATCATGAATCTATCCTGTAACTTGATATCCCAGGAGTAAAAACATAAGAAAAATAATTTTAACACGACCAAAATTAATTCGTGCAATAAAAGGATATATATAATATTAACCATTCTGTGGACTGTCATCTTGCTAGCATCACACTAAAGAGTTTCATGATAGTGTACTTCACTGCCAGTTTCATATTAGTAGGTTGCATGGTTATTGTACAGCATCGATTTTTAGGATTGGAATAAAACTAGTTCTTCCCGATTTCCTCTAAAAGTATGCATGTGTGCATCCACATCATCTGCCGTTATTCAAAAATGATAGAAAAAAACGATTGGAAAATTTAGAATTGTGGGCGTGGAGAAGGATGGAGAAAATTAGCTGGATCTGGAGTAGCGGGAAACGAATTAGAGGGTGTTAGAAATGGTGAGGGGGGAAACGAATTTTTTTAGATATTATTAAGAAGAGAAAAAGAAACTGGTTGGAGCATTGGCTAAGAAGGAACTGTGTGTCATGAGGGACGTGCTAGAGAGTGTGGTGGCAGGAAAGAGAGGGAGAGGGCGAAGGAGACTAAAATTAATGGATGATATCAAAGAAGAAAAATCGTACCTGAAGACGAAATGATTGGCGGGAGACCATGGGGTATGGAAGCTTCCCAGTTGCAGCAAGCCACCTGCCAATAATGGCTGAATACCTATGATGATGATGATGATGATGATCTTGTTATAGAATGTTTTAGTTGAACATAAAACTTAAGACTTCGCGGTTCGTTTAAGTTGGTTGGTTGGTTTTTAGTCAGGCGTTCCTTTCAGCACTGAGGCTATATAAGACGTGCCCTACAGTTTAACGAGGGATACGTACTACGTACGCTTCCACTGGAAATCTAACCCAGGTCTCTCGCATAGAAAGCATTACGCTAATCATAGTGCCATAGAGGAATTTTGGACAATTTTAGGGTATCTTCATTAAACTTACTCTGTAGTGTCATCTTGCTAGTATCGTAATGAGAACTTAATGATGCTGTATCTGAGTACCAGTTACATCTGATCTGAAGAACTAGTATGGTTCTTGGTTTACAAATTAATTGGTTTTTCTACATTTTATTGAAAACTATGCAAATGCGTGAGCTGATACGCATCACCAAATTACATCTTGAATAACATGAAAAGTCTATCTTTGGCAATAATATGGTAATATTCTTTTCTCTTCTACAAACAGAATATTCTTACAGTGCAACCTGAAGAAGAGAAACGAAAAAATCTTTTTCAGAGGACACCAACGTAGAAAACGATCACCCTAGAAAGATTTCCCATTCGCATAATGAAATGAAGAAAATGTCCCAGAAAAAGTCCAGATTTCCATAACGTGAGTGCATTATGAGATGACGTGACTTCTTGTTAATGAAACTTTAAGCCATCTTAAAGTTCCAACTGCAAAAGTAGTTTTATATTATCCCCGTGATCTGGCAACTTGAAGGATCAATTCTTCCTTTGAGTTGGTTACCACTAGTGCTCTCAAACGGGTCGGGTCAGGTCAACTCGGGTCGGGTTATCGGGTCGGGTCAGTCGGGTCAGTTTGGGTCGGGTTGTCGGGTCGGGTTATTCGGGTCGGGTTGTCGGGTCGGGTCAATCGGGTCAGCTCGGGTCGGGTTGTCGGGTCGGGTTATTCGGGTCGGGTTGTCGGGTCGGGTTGTCGGGTCGGGTCAATCGGGTCAGGTCGGGTCGGGTTGTCGGGTCGGGTTATCGGGTCGGGTTATCGGGTCGGGTTGTCGGGTCGGGTTATCGGGTCGGGTTGTCGGGTCGGGTTATCGGGTCGGGTTATCGGGTCGGGTTAGTCGGGTCAGTTCACTTTGGTCAACTGAGTTTAGGTTGAGTTTAAACTCGGCTGGAGTCGAAAGCTGCTGTTTTTCACTAGCTGCCTAATTAAAAATAGCAATTTTCAATTGATTTTATAGAAACCATAAATCTATTTTGAACACTTGCAGCTAGTGTTTTTATGATAAATGCTTATTTTTCTACTTGTGTGTACTTTAATTTTTAAATGGGGAAGATTGATTTTACCAATCGACTGTAATATTAATATCTACGCCAATATGGAGTCTGGATTTAGAAGAAAACTAGAAGTTGTTTAAGCAACGCCAAAAGAGATATTGGATATGGACGACCAAGCCCAAGCAGGGCCGCGGTGGCTCAGTGGTAGAGAATTCATCTCTGGTGCATGGTGTCCAGTAGCGTAGCTAGAGTTTTTTTCAGGGGGGGGGGCAATGAAGGGCCCAAGAGGATTTTGAGGGGGACATGTCCATATATATATATATATATATATATATATATATATATATATATATATATATATATATATATATGTGTGTGTGTGTGTGTGTATTTAAGGTGAATGTTTCCATCTTTATTGTTCATGATTTTACTCTTTGAAAAACAGTGAAAATATAAGAATTTAGTACCTCAAACAACTAGGATTCATTAATGCAATTGATTTCTAATATAAGTAAATAGTTATTTAATCATGGCGTTTAAAATATGTGTAGTTGGTTGACTTAAGTGGAAGCAAATACACTTTTACAGGTAAAGAAAATAACTTATAGGTTCATGCCTCTACTTGAAGAGGATCTTTCTATTCGTGTGGGCAGCAGCAAACATATCCACAACTTGTTAAAGATCTAACGATTTAGCAATTTTCTTCTCAAAATAAAGTAACACTAAGTTTTTCAACCTATCATGAGTCATTGAATTGCGTATACAAGTCTTTAATCTTTTCAAAGAAGAGAATGATCTTTCACATGTAGCACTAGAAACTGATATAATCACAGAGATGATACCTAGCTTGTAGGTTTCTAGGAATGCGTTTTTGTAGACACAAAGAAGATCAACGAAATTCGTTAAGGAACCAGCTTTCGTTTTCTTCTCGTCTTCATACAACTTAATTGTTAGAGCAACCCACATTATGCTTTATTTCTTGTTTAATTATGCTTTTTTTAAATTATGCTTTATTGTTAATTTCAATGATTATTTTACATTAATCGTGTATAATGTATATTTATTATACATTAAATATTCTAAATATCTTGATCTATTTATTGATATTTTTTTGCAACTAGTTTCTCTCATATTTAATGAACTTTATACTTAATTCATTGTAAAGAGATGTGCTTTGCTCGAATAAATTTTTTCTATCATTTGTGTGCGCCTTACAGGTACATATATACAGAAAGGGAAAGTAAAAGATGCCACCAAAAAGTACAGAAAGTGCTTAAGTTCAAAAAGTAAACATAACAATACAGTGACGACGCCAGAAGGGGGCAAGGGGGGCGAGCGCCCCCATAGTAGCTACTTTTGCCCCCCTGACTGCCACTTAGACTGCCCCTCCAGACTCGTACAATCTTTAAACATTCTTCACGTAGTATTTTATGTCAGTATCATAACCAATCTCATTGACAAACTGTAGTGTACTTTCCATGAATTTACTATGTGGCAGATTAATCCTCAAGCTTTCTTCTTTGAGCGTCTGGGTATGCACGCATATTTCTGTTTTCTAATTTAGCCCCTTTTGAGGTAAATTTTAGTTATACTTCTTTCTTATGATTTTTAATAATTGTGCCTAGCGAACAATAGTAGATTTGGTCGACTTGTTTTCTTCTCATTGGATCAACTTCGATTGGAAACAAAAGAAAGGTAAAATCAGTTACGTAACTTGTTTGTATTTATCCAGGTTTGAAGTTTTCAGTTTCATATTTTGTTTTATTTAAAACTTCTTTTTTCTGAAACATTATTCTCGGCTTCCAATATTCAGAGGATGTGCTTATAACAGCTTAGTTTGCAACTACCAGGGCTTAATTTTTTGAAGGAGATAAAAAGAGTTGTGTTTTCCCATCCTGCAAATGATAATAATAAAGTTATGGAAGAAATTGATTCCCAATAAAATGTATTGTCAGAGTGCTGATCTTTAGTTAGTAATTGGTTTATACTAGTGCTCCTTTACTTATTTTGTTTCAAAGTACTGACGTGACGTCTACCATATTGACTAGGAACTGCTGAAAAATTCGTAGCCCAACCCGGAAGGAGTGCACGTGGATTGGTGAAGTTTTACTTCTTCTTCTCTTCCCCCGAGAGTCAATATACTACCTTGTACAGTGCTCCAGCTTTTGCAGAAAAGTTAAAAAAAAATCTAGATTTCCTCGCAGCACTGTTCGTAGCACTACCCCTATCAGATCTAAAATGGCGTCTTTCAAGTGTTATTTAAGTTTGAGAAATAAGTACACGTAATAGTTAGACGGAGCTAAATCTGCGGAATAAGAATGATGATCTAGACATTGAAATCCTAGATTATGCAATGTCAGTTATGTTCGCAGGGGCTTGATGGACAGGTGTATTCTCCTGAAGGAACAGAATTCCTTTCTTTTCATTTTCCGCAGCGTTGAACTTTGAATTTTTCTTTCAGTTTTGTAAGTAATGTATAGATTCTGGATTAAATATCTGACCATTGAGGAGGTAGTCTACCACTCCATACTTATACCAGAAGAATGTTCCAAACAGTTTCTCAACCTACTTCTGTGTCTTGAACTTTTTGGGGCGATGGAGAAATGAATGCTATTACTCCATTGACTGTTGTTCCGATTCAGGATCATAGTGGTACAACCATATTTCATCTATGGTTACTATTCGTCAGCGAAATTGATCAGCATTACGGTCAAACTGGGAGAAGACTTCTCTTAATGCCGTTACCCTTTTATTCCCCTGACATATATTTTGGGAACCCATTATGCCGAGAACTTGCGCATACCCAAGCCATTCTGAATTATGCTACCGACGAGTTCCAAAGAAATGCCCAGAATCTCTGACAAAAGTTTTGCTGAGAAGGTAAAAACTGAGAAAGCGGGGTGCAGACCTCAGACTATAATAAATATATCGTGAGTTTACTATACACTTTAAAAACTATATAAATAATAGCTTAAATTATTTTTGTCACACAAAAACTGGGGTGGCCTAGGCCCTCCGGCCCCGGGCTATATCCACCATTGGCTGAAATGCTGCAATTTTCAAGAATAATGTCACAAATTGCATCCAAGATTCCAGGAAGAGTCATTGCTTTTAATCATCCTGGATGTAAAGCATAATTTGTTGAGAAATTGCTACGTTTATAATAAGCCACTTACTTCTTCACCACCATATATAACGGAGGAGAGTCCCGTGGTGTTTCACTGATTTCCTAATTAATTTACTTCGGTGACTTTCCTTGGTGGAACAAAAATGTTATAACAGTAAGGATCTGGATGTTCGTGAAATTATCTGTTTGGGCACACATAATCACCTTAGAGGCCTGAGAAACAATAAGAATGTCATTATTAATATGAAACTTTATATTTGTATATACAGAGATATGTTTTTCTAAACTAGGTTTCATTTTTCTACCTAGTACCTACACTCCTTCTGGATTGGACTACGACATTTTCAGCAGCTCCTCGTAAATTCTCTCTCTGGCTCTCTCTCTCTCTCTACATATATATATATATATATATATATATATATATATATATATAGAGAGAGAGAGAGAGAGAGATACGTAGCATATAGACGAATGTGTTACTTGTAGCATACGCGAAAGTAATTCAATTTATGTTTAGGCTTCAAAATTTTCATTGAAAAATATTTCATGTGCAGACGTTACTTATTTGTTAGTTACAAATTTTATTTGAAATAAGTTTAATTTATAATCATATAGATCTAACATAAAAACAGCAACGAAATACACAATGTAATGTAAAATAAGTCAAACGTAATAAATATGTCATTTTTGGTATGGCAAATAGCCCCCCCCCGAAAATGTATCTGCTCCTCCTTTGCCCCCCTAAGAACTTAAAGCTGACGTCGTCACTGTAACAATATAGTATGGAGTTCTTGCATACTATTCATTGTTGGCAGAAAATTTTTTTCTTTTACTTTTTTCTTTTCTCCACATCAAAGGATTTCACCGAAAAGTTTACAGAAATGAAAATAAGATTTTCATTGTTGCATTGTTATGTTCTCAATGATTTTGCATTGTAAATATTGGCTTTAAAAATATTAACACAGTATGTTAAACTTTCAGTTAAAGAGAATTTTCCAAGAATTGTGCTATATATTTTAAATTATGCTTTATGCTTTATTTTCTAAAATTATGCTTCTAAAACTAGTTTCCCAATGTGAGTGCATTTTGGCGTTCACCCAGTGTCGTGACCATAGTGCTCTCAAACGGGTCGGGTTGACCCGACCCGACCCGTGACCCGACCCGACTCGGATCGGGTCGGGTCAACTCGGGTCGGGTTGTCGGGTCGGGTCAGTCGGGTCGGGTTGTCGGGTCGGGTCAGTCGGGTCAACTCGGGTCGGGTTGTCGGGTCAGGTTGTCGGGTCGGGTTATTCGGGTCGGGTTGTCGGGTCGGGTCAATCGGGTCAGCTCGGGTCGGGTTGTCGGGTCGGGTTATTCGGGTCGGGTTGTCGGGTCGGGTCAACCGGGTCAGCTCGGGTCGGGTTATCGGGTCAGGTCAATCAGATCGGATCACGGTTCGGGTCAGTCGGGTCGGGTCGGGTCATCGGGTCGGGTCAGTCAATTCGGGTCACGGGTCGGGTCGGGTCGGTCTTCAACCCGACCCGACCCGACCCGTTGAGAGCACTAGTTACCACATCTGATACGGCTCTAGGGAGAAACAAATGATCCATTCTGTTGTTTGACTTCCAATGCATAAATAACATAACTCGTGTTGGTGGCATGTATCGAGGTTGAGCGAAAAATATATTTCAAATTTGGAGTGATAAATAAGCTACGTCAGCTGTTGCTGGAAATATTGACAGAAAAGTATTTTCTCATTGCATTAAAAAAATAATGCAGAATTTGCTTGTTCACTTTGTTAAAAAATTATTGGCCATCAGAAGGGAAAATCTCAGTGTATTTAACTAAAACTGCTTGGTTGCAAGTTTATTTATAACACTATGTTAAGTTACTGAGCAGCTAACATTAGTGATTTTATGCTGATGGCTGATGATTTCTTAGCTCCTAATTATCTAATTGTTGTATAAACTATTTCGTTTTTCATACAATTACGGATTATTTAAAGGTTTGTGGTATTCAAAACTATAATTTATTTACTCCCTTGGGACAATCAAAATCATGAAGTCGATTCAATTATTCATTATCCATGGGATTTAATCTCGAAGTTATTCAAGCCTTACCCGCTGGTCTAGTGGCTAGTATGTTTACCATTGGTGTATAGGACCCTAGGTTTGACTTTCGTTGGGAGTGCCTTAGCTTTTGAATGCATGATGTTGGATCCGATTCTACCTTAAGATTAGTTTAAAGGGACAAGTTTTGCCGATTGATGTCAGTACAGTCTTCTTATCTCTACAGTACAGTATTTTTTATCTTTCACGAAAATTCATGATTTTTCTTACAAATTTCAACCTACAGACTTAAAAGTTTTAGAGAAAAAATTCATAACCTATAGAAGATAACAATCTGTGCCGACTTTTAATATTCAATTTTCTTCATTGTTGAAATAGCTTGGTTTGCCATTGTTTGCGATGTGCAAAGTCTGAAAAATACCTTCATTTTTCCACCATATACAGTTTGTTTGCAAAGTAAGGAAGTATAATACACTGATTAAAGAAACGCCGTCTCATTAATACTTAAAAATGAATTACGTCTGCCATTCGTGACATATTTGTTACTGAGAAATTTCCAACAGGCACTCTGTTGACCTGCAAAACGTTTTCTTCTTATCATTCATACCTTCTGATTCTCTCTCGGTTTCCAGTATTTTCAATCTCCTGTTTAAGCATCCAACAATATGGTAGATAGGGAGAAATCAGATCATTTTTATTTAAAAAAACATTCATTTTTAAATTGAAACATAACTAACTAACTAACTCTATGGCCTATGGAACCCGGAGGTTCAGTGCCGCGTTCACAAAAGCTCTCCACTGACTTCTATCCTTAGCTAATTGCATCCAGTTTCTACTTTGTATTCCTATCTCTGCGAGATCCATCTTAATATTGTCCTCCCATCTGCGCCTAGGTCTTCCTAATGGTCGTTTTCCTATGGGTCTACCAGTCAAGACTTTGAAAGCGTTTCTACTTTCTTCCATTCTAGCTACATGACCTGCCCACCTAAGCCTCCTAGACTTGACGACCTGACAATGTTGGGTAAACCGTATAAACTATGTAGTTCCTCGTTATGAAGCTTCCGCCATTCCCCATTCTCGTTCCTCTTGGGTCCGAATATTCTTCTCAGGATCCTGTTCTCAAATACTTTCAGTCTATATTCTTCCCTCAGAGTAAGCGACCATGTTTCACAACCATACAGAACAACAGGCATGATTATCGTTTTATATATTCATGCCTGTTCTTCTGTATGGTTGTGAAACATGGTCGCTTACTCTGAGGGAAGAACATAAACTGAAAGTATTTGAGAACAGGATCCTGAGAAATTGAAACATACATTTCTTAATACTAAACTTAGATCCATGAAAACAAGCAGACCTTCATCTACTAAACTATACTGAAAGAGATTTTCGTTTCAAAATTCTAAACCAGCTGTAACCCTTTTTATTAAGCAATGGAATGACCCTATATACCCTGCTGTGAAAAGGTGAATCAAATTAGTCATGGGGTAACTAGAATCACATGTTTTGACAATCAATCTCCACAAATACATTTTTCTTTTTACCGATGACATTTGGAAGTCATTCGTGGTAATATTCGTTGTAAATCTGACATTGTATCAATTTCCATCCAGGTGTTTTCCTCATGATAGTATGATATACTGCAATATTCACAACTATATCATCTTCATTGTTTGCATTTATGCTAGCAGATGTGGTTCGTCTTTAATTGGTTCCTCTCTCTTTTTCCTATTTCTTCTTTGGGTGATGTCAGGCAAAATGAGGATAGGAGTCTTCGTGGTTTTAGCGTCTTTTGTTTGAGAGAATGAATCAGGCTTCGTATTGTATTCAAGCCATTGTCTAATGAGTTGTTAGGATTATTTGGAAAAAAGTGACAAGCTAGAGCGAGAGAGGTATTTCACTTACAAATTTGATGTCTAGTACGCCAGTGCATATAGTGGGTAATAGGTGAATGAAATATAGAGACTTGTCACCTGTGATACCTTTACACCATCTCGTATTACAATTGCTTCTATTTATGCTGCTAAGTCTTAACTGACATCATGATAATTATGCAGAGATCAATGGTTTTCCCCTGGATTCAGATCCGAAAACACTCACGGACCTGTTGGCATTTATATATTAGCAACTGGAAACCGTTGGTCATATTATATGTAGAGAGATAAATAGTTCCTAACTTCTCGCAATTTACTTCAAAGATGTCAGATATTTATGATAAATGATATTTATGATAAAATAAATGCAATGATAAGATAAATTCAATTACATCATGATGACCCATAGTACAATGCTTTAAAAAATTCCGAATTTTTCCTTGCAATGATATTTGCCCTTAACAAATAATAAATAAAAAAATATGCTTTAATCCAAAGTATTGGCAAATTAGTGACGAAATAACATCCTTTAACTAACTAACTAACTAACTCTATGGCCTATGGAACCCGGAGGTTCAGTGCCGCGTTCACAAAAGCTCTCCACTGACTTCTATCCTTAGCCAACTGGATCCAGTTTCTACTTTGTATTCCTATCTCTGCGAGATCCATCTTAATATTATCCACCCATCTGCGCCTAGGTCTTCCTAATGGTCGTTTTCCTATGGGTCTACCAGTCAAGACTTTGAAAGCGTTTCTACTTTCTTCCATTCTAGCTACATGACCTGCCCACCTAAGCCTCCTAGACTTGACGACCCTAACAATGTTGGGTAAACCGTATAAACTATGTAGTTCCTCGTTATGAAGCTTCCGCCATTCCCCATTCTCGTTCCTCTTGGGTCCGAATATTCTTCTCAGGATCCTGTTCTCAAATACTTTCAGTCTATGTTCTTCCCTCAAAGTAAGCGACCATGTTTCGCAACCATATAGAACAACAGGCATGATTATCGTTTTATATATTTTAAGCTTCAAATTCCTCGACAGAATTCGCGACGACAAGAGATTTTGAACCGAATAGTAACACGAATTCCCTGCTTTTAGTCGACATTTAATTTCTTCGTGAATATGATTTTCGTCTGTTAATATTGATCCTAAATATTTGAAAGTATCCACTTTATCAAAAGTATTATTTAATATTTTAACGCCTCCACAATTTGCCGTATTACGGTCCCGACGCACTTCCATGTATTTAGTTTTCTCTGCATTTACTTCTAAACCCATGTCCCTGCAAGCGTTTAATAATATCTCTGCATTTATTTCTACTGTTCTCCTATCATCCCCTATTAAATTTACATCATCAGCATATGCCATAACCTGGTGAATGCCGTTCAACTGTAGGCCCTGGTTGCTATCTTTGATTTTCCTTATGGCGTATTCCAGCACAAAGTTAAATAATAATGGCGACAACGCATCTCCTTGTTTCAGGCCATTTTCGACGTGGAAGCTCGTGGACAAAAATTTTCCTACCCGGACTTTACTTTGGGATTCACTTAAACATATCTTAATTAATCTAATTAGCTTTCTCGGTATTCCAAGCTCTGTAAGAACGTTGTATAATGTTTCTCTCCTAACCGAGTCGTAAGCCTTTCTAAAATCAATAAATAGTTGATGTACCGGGGTATTGTATTCCCACTTCTTTTCGAGTATTTGGCGAATGGTAAATATTTGGTCGATAGTTGATCGATTTCGTCTAAATCCGCACTGATAATCTCCAATAATTTCATCTGCGTATGGGGTCAATCTTGCTAACAGAATATTTGAAAGGATTTTATAGGATGTTGACAGAAGAGAAATGCCTCGATAATTATTACAGTCAGTTTTGTCGCCTTTCTTGTGAATTGGAACAATGATTGACTCTTTCCACTCTTGTGGCAATTCTTCCTTGTTCCAGATAAGGAGAATGAGTTTGTGTATCTTGTTCCATAATTTTTCGCCTCCAGCTAAAATTAACTCAGCCGGAATTTCATCTACACCCGGAGATTTGTGTTTCTTTAATTTCTTTATAGCGGCTTCCACTTCTATTCGATTGGGTTCTGGAATATACGGTTCTGCGGTGTGTATCTCCTTTTCTCCACGCACATTAGTTTTTGGCTGCGTGTTCAGCAAATCGTCAAAGAAATCTTTCCATCTATTTAAGAGGCTATCCGTATCAGTGAGAACTGTTCCGTCAGATTTCTTTAATATATAAGCACGAGGTTGATAGCCTTTCTTAAATTCGCTGATCCCCTTATACATGTCCCGAATATTTTTATTTTTACTATTATCTTCAAGTTCCTTAATTTTAGCTTTCAAAAAATCCCGTTTCTTTGTTCTAAAAGTTTTGGAAGTTTCCCGCCTGATATCTGCGAAATTTTGTGTAGTTATTTCATTCGGATTTTGTAGCCACCGTAATTTTGCCTGTTTTCTCTTCTCTACTAGTTTAATGCATTCTTGGTCGAACCATGGTTTGTTCCTACGTATTTCCGCGTGTCCCAGTTTTTCTATTGCTGAACTTTTAATGCTATCTCTAATTTCAATCCAAGTATCCTCAACACTAGTGCACTCCGAGTCTTCTAAAACCGAGAATCTATTCGAAACTTCAATCTGGTATTCCTCTCTTACCTGGCTCTCTTCTAATTTCTTTAAATTAAATCTCTCCGTTTTCGGACATTGAGTATTACCTTTATTCAACGATAATCTCTCCCGTATTATCGCTGCTACCAGGTAGTGATCAGTGTCACAATCAGCCCCTCTAAACGACCGGACGTCAATTATGCTAGATTGTCTTCTTCTATCTACTAAAACGTGATCAATTTGATTATGTGTTTTTCCGTCTGGTGATGTCCAAGTGTATTTATGAACGTCGCGATGTGGGAATTTTGTACTCTTCACGATTAGGTTTTTGGATGTTGCAAAGTTCACGAGTCTAACACCGTTGTCATTACTTTCCTTATGCAAACTTTCGTTCCCTATAATCGGTTTGAAAATATCCTCTCGTCCTACCTTCGCATTGAAATCCCCTAATAGAATCTTCATATGGTATCGCGGGAGTTGTTCAAATATCCGTTCCACTTCTTCGTAAAAACTATCTTTTATATCGTCACCCTTATCTTCAGTTGGAGCATGTACATTTAAAACAATAATATCACACCACCGTCCCTTAAGAGTAATAAAAGAAAGTCTGTCAGTAACAAATTCAACCCGTTTAATTGCTGGTAATATTCGTTTGTGAACGAAAAACCCTGTTCCTAACTGGTGATTTTTATTTCCTTCCCCGTAAAAGAACGTAAAATTTCCGGAATTCTCAGATCCATTTCCTTCCCACCTAACTTCCTGAACTCCTACTAAGTCCATCCTGTATTTCTCTAACTCACTCGTTACAGATTTTAACGCGCCTGCCCTATAAAGACTTCTAATATTCCATGTTCCAAATCTCATGTCCATTTTCTTTTGCTGATGTCGTGCCAAGTTATCAGTCCTTGTCCGAGGCTTTTGTGAATGTTTCTGAACAAGTACCTTTTTTTACAGGATGAGGGTGTTAGCCTTACCCAAACCCCCAAGCTGGAGGACCACTCCTAGTCGTCTGTCCGCGACTGCTTATTCAGTATATTCGCAGCTAACCTCTATATCTAGAGGCCTTCTCCTCGATCCGCAACCTGAGGACGCGCCATGCTGTGGTGACAGGAACCCACGTTAAATAACATCCTTTAGTTTTACAATAACAAACTTTTGGGTATTTTGTGGAAAGAAGTCTGGCCAAAAACTGTTCAGCTGTCCTAGTCGTTCATTTCTGCAATATCACGACATTGAAAGAAAAAGGATTGTAACAATGATAGTAAATATCCTAAAATGATTAAGGTTAGGTTTTGTACACGAAGGTTTTCGAGTAGTTAAAGCATATCATGGCAGTTTTGGTAAAACAAATACGGTAGTTTTAAGTAAATAGAACAGTCCCGCAGCTAGAGAGGAATTAAAGTGGACGTTGCTCACCCTAAATTATTTTTTGCTCGAGGTTTACTTACTGAACTTCACCATACTACTCAACTAGTAGCCTTACAGTTTATTATGTTCCTAGGATCGTGCTTTTCTTTACGTATTTCAATGATATGTTTTCGCAAAACATTATTAAACATGAGAAAATCGGTAATACTTTACAACGCTGGTGTGGCTATTGCAGAATATGATGAGATCCCATATCATTGTGGTATATGTATTATCGGTAAATTATTATGAAAAAGTGGTAACATTACATGTTGGCAATCAAAAATGTACCTACAACTACTGCTATTATTACTACTATTACAATTACTACTACTACTATTACTACTGCTGCTGCTGCTACTGCTGCTACTATTACTACTAGTACTACTACTTATGTCAAGAACAGAACCCAACCAGACCCTGTGAGGCTTCTAACCCGTTCCTACTAGATAGTATTACTACTACTGTTGCTACTACTACTACTAGTACTACTGCTACTACAAAAAAACTACTACTACTGCTTATACTTATATCAAGAACAGAACAAAACCAACCCCTGCGGAGCTTCTAACCCGTTTCTAGTACTACTACTACTACTACTATTCCTACTACTATTCCTACTACTACTACTACTACTGCTGAAACAACAAGAACAACAACTATTATACTACTTATGCTTATGTCAAGAACAGAACCCAACCAACCCCTGCTGAGCTTCTAACCCATTTCTACCACTACTACTACTACTACTACTACTTGTTATATCCAGAACAGAACCCAACCAATCCCTGTGGGCCTTCAACATGTTCCTGCTACAACAACAACAACTACTACTACTACAACTTATACTTATGTCAAGAACAGAACCCAACCAACCCCTGCAGGGCTTCTAACCCGTTCCTACTACAACTACTACTACATATACTAAAGCAACCTTACCCTACACTAAACATTACACTGCATCTTCTGGCAGCAAAAACCATTCCTTTCTTTTAAGAAAACAGCTTCCTTACCACAAGATTTACACAACTTCTCTAGTGGAAGTACTCCATGATTTTGTAATAATGTGAGAGTTCCACTTCCTTCTCTGTCACCTGTTATTTCCACAATATTATACTCACTGATTTCGCACCGTCACAAACTGGAATACTTATAAGAATCCCACCTGCCATTTCGATCTCAATTCACCACGCCTACTCATCACGCTAAATAGTTCTGGAATGTTCTTTCCTACGTAACACACTTCGGGTTAATACACTGATAAGCTCGATCTGTGGCCACATATACATATGACAATGCCACTTCAAGTATTGAATTCAATTGCACTTTAAAAATCATTTTATTGAAATAAGGGTCTCATACTTCACAACACGCACTACCATTTAATATTTTAAAAAATAATGAAAAGCAATCAATGCTTTATGATTTTCAGAATGAAGCGACGAACTACTTACCCGTTTAAAGTGTTCCGCCACACTCGAGAAATACAACTTCCGCTACATGCGCGCGCAAACACCCACTAAAATATAAACAATCAACATGGCGTCCATCCGTCAAATTTTATTACGCAAGATCTTTTGTAAAGTTTAAATTAAATATAAAGTTACTTATAGATAATTTGCAATCTTCGTTACAAGCGATATTAAATCGACAATATACCTACATAAAAATAAAGCAGAAAGTGCACTTATACCTACTTGGGAAGTACTATACCAGGCACGTAATATATAACCAGAAAGGCATTCAAGGAACCTCATTATAACGCATGTGGACCGGTATTGATAGAATCATAATTTAATATATTTAGATATAATAGTATGCTAGCAGTCTGCTAGGCTGGTGCAACTATTTTATAACACAATAATTTTGAAATTTATTATTTGAATGTATGTTAGTAACTAAATCATTTCTTTAGGATTTTCCATGTGGCAGAACAGATAGTAGGGAGAGAGAAAAGTCTCCCACGAACAAATTGTAATTTAACACTTCATTGTGTTATTTCTTGCCACCTTAATAAAATCCAGAATTATTTATCCTCTAAATTACCTGATACGTGACTTCAAACTTCCATTCGCAGCAGATAGATTATGTAGGTTTTATATATTTTTCTCAATAGTAACGTAAAAGTAGCAAAGCTCTAAATTAAATTAACTTGTTTATTTATATTTTTCGATTCGGAAAATATTTTGCATTTTGCATGAGAATTGCATCTTACGATACTTATTAACGTCTACATCACCACGCACTAAAAGTTTCATAGTGTAATGCGGTGTTGCTGCACAGTAGCGTAGTAAATAAGAAATGTTCCTAAACCAAAAATAAAATAATCCGAAGTTCTGTTTAAATTATGAAGTTCCAAAAACAAAATTATCGATAGTAAACTGCGATAATTGAATGTCACTCATATGAACAGATCTTTTCGTTAAGCGTTGAGGTTGTCTTTAGAACAGAAATGTTTTGGTTTTGTTCTCCATTATACTTAAACAATGCTGTATCGTAAACAAATGTGTAAACCTAATCTTGTTCTCGAAATGGTTACACTTTGTCTTTCACTCGAGCTGTTTGTGCTAAGTCTGTAAAAATTACTTACTTAGTCGCCCGCTTGAAGTTGAATAATATAAAAGATTAAAAAGTGTTTCCAATCACTTCATTAAAAAAAATCCCTCACAACACTAAATAATAATGAATATGACTATGGACTGATGGTTTAGGAAATTCATTACCGCTATATCTAGGGATTGTATTTCAATACTTCATAAACACTGAAAAGCACTACGTAATCAATTGAAAAATTGACACAGTTAGCACAGAGCACCCAACACTAAAATACAATTTAAATGACCAGTAATATTATTGGTAGTATCATTGCACTGCACTAGAAGGTAGTAATATTTCCGTAACCAGTTTTGCGGAAAACAAATTAATTGTGGTATGCACCGAAATTCTCTTCACTGTAGCATATGTGTATGGGTAGTGAGAGATATCTGAATGATACAAAAGCTCAATCCAGTGCATAAGACTGAGTGTAGGTGTTATTATAGTAAATATAAAAATGTGCAAAAGAAATATGTGTTGTGCTTAATATTCAAGTATTCTTTTGAATGTGAGTGTGGAAAATAATAAAGAAATAAGTGAAGTATGGAGTTATTCTAAGTGCTCTGTTCCCTTAACAAGTAGAATTTTTATTCACCATCGAAATTCATAAACTAAGGTAAATATACTATTAAATAATCGATAAAAGCTAAATCTATTCCTAGAAAATAGATAAATTATAAAATGTGAATTCGCTTTCGGAGAAATATATAAAAGAAAATCGTGTTACTTGACCTACCTTAATCTAATAGTTACTGTTATAGAAATCTATTATTTAATAGTGTCTATTAGATAAAATAATAGTTGCTAATTAAGCCGTGTAAAAATACAAACGTATTTTTATAAATAAGGTTTACTATTTGGATATCCATTTTGATCTATTTTGTTATAAAATATTCGCCATCTTGAGTCATTGTTTAGCTTAAAATTAAGAACTAAGTTGAATTATCATATTTTAGTACTTGTTTCAATCATAATCTAGTATGTGTAATGGTAAATATAGATATTTGTCATAGTTCCGATACTATTAAAGTTGTCATGTCCGGTACTATTAAAGTCAGTATATCTTAGTTATCTTATAGGTCTATTTATGTTAGTGTGCATTTGATCTATTCAGGAGTAAAAATTATCTTTGTCAAAATCATAAAAAATAGTCACTTATGAAGTGCAAAATCAGATCTTATCCTATTCTTATATTAATATTATTAAAAAGCTGCAATATGATGTCCTGAGTTGGCGCTTTGCGCAATACTATAAAAAAAATCATATTTTTAACTAACCAAGTGGCAAATTGGAAATGTCTTACAATTCTCTGAATTGTTTTTTTATCCAATAAGCTCTTTCATCTTTATTACCTTTTTTACTGACTCATACCTCGACTCTCTTTGAGTAGTCTTAATTCTTGCTTAGGCGTCTATATTTATTATTATATGCAGTCATTATCTTAAACAACATAGGTATTAATGACAGAATTATATTCAGTATATCAAAATTGCGTACCTACTTATATTCAATATTTAATATTCTTATATATTTGTATATTCTTGTACTAGTACATTACTGCATTGATCATCATATACTTATAGGAATAAATATCTTATCTAGTAAGTTATAATATAGTAAAATCCGTTAATGATTCTTGTAATTATTTTGTCTCTCTTTTCAGGTAAGTACTTTTCTGCGTCTAGGATTCATTGTCGAAATATACATATATGTGCCTGCAATACGTGAGTACGTGCTTAAAATTCTTATTAACTATTCTTAAAATTCATGTAATAGTAAAAGAAGTTAATATTTTATCCCAATGCTTTGGAAAATAATTATTAACTATAAATAATTTGTTTACCAATAATTAATTCGTATTTCCATAGATACTGGCTCATTCGATAGAAATCACAGCAGTAAATGGGCAATAAAAAATCACATGCTTTACAAACGGTCAAAATGAGGCTTTGTTCCTTTATGGGTGCTGTTCCTTCACTTGCCTCCCACTTAGTTTGTCGTCGAAGACTGATTGTGTTTAAGTAAATAAATGTGTGCCTGCAAAGTCATCGGAAATAGCCTGTCGGATCCTTAATTTTCTGTGTGCTAAGTATATAATATGCTTGTTTCCTTCCTAATTAGTATTCCTTGGAAAAACATTTGCCTAACTAGTTCAGGTATAACAATTTCTCTAAAATTCTGAATATTCCACTAATGAATATTATCATTGTTAAACCATGCTTTTTCCGGTATCTTTACGTCTTGATTTTCAATGATGGGAAGATTAGGATTTAGTCTAACCTCGGTGGAGTTAAACAGCGAATCATCTCGCTGTCCAAATCAAAACGCAAAAACACAGGTTTGTTGCTAATAACCATTGTATTGCATTTCTGTTATTTTCTGAACTTATTGCTAGTTATCCTAGTCATAAATCTATCCTATACATTATTTAATGAATTCTTATTTTTATTAATGTCTTAAAATACATAAATTTATCTTCATGACCTGGTTATTGTTGTACTTCTTTTCTTAACTTTGCTTTATGTGTTGATTGAAAATCAAGGAAGCTTTCTTTTTCTACTTATTGCATTTCATGAAGTCTTAAAAAATGCATTCCAGCTGAGCTGTTATGTTTACTTCCCTTTCGTATCATTTCTTTCTTTTGTTAGAAGCTATGCCTTAATCATGCATTCTTAGTCTAGTTATTGATATTGAAATAGATGGATTCAGCATAAAACTGTTGTCGTCAATTGTGGGAAATTACTTCTTGCTCATAGCAGTCCTTAAAACTACGTATAAGTAACAATGAAATAAAAATAACTAAATATTCGTTAACCTATATACATTATATATACAAAATTTAACGATCCTAGGTGTTAAATTCTAGTTTTCCCTTTGGCTTTATTTTAAGAAAACACCCGAGAATAATTTTTCTTAAAGATATGTGTACAAACTGATAGACCTAAGAGAAACACTTTCAGGTGAAACTGAGAAATCTTATCGCGTGCGACGTCTCATTAACGTTCCTACAACATCTAGATTCAGGTCTTACTGTCTTACTGTTTACCAACATTTCTCTCAAACTTTAAGTAATATTCATAGTGCTAATTTGATCTTACTTGAAGTTACTAGTAAATAATTACAATTCATCTCCATTACAATTTTACATTATATGACTCCGGGCTTAAAATTTTAAATCACATTACAATTACTTAGCCACTAATCAAAAGTAGGCGGGTTTGGGTTTTCAGAATTTCTACCTGCATGTTGAATTGTCTAAAGCTATTGAAATTACTACCATTCAGCACTGTAAAACTGTTTTTCTGAGATAGAACAGTGAACATAAGCTACACAACCAAGTCTCCACCGTGCTGATATACGAGACTATTTCTAACATTCTAATTTCAGGGTGTTTGCGAGGGTACAACAGTAAAGTCTCATAAATCAAATTTAAAAGAGTTTTAATAGGGTATAAAATTTGGATGTGTATTTATGTGTCTGTTATGCATTTGGAAAGCCTAATACAAACATATTTCTCTGACACATATCTAGTAGATCCTAATAATAACGAATATTCAATTCCACGCTTTAGATTGTCATTTCAGCTCCAATCAATAGTATGGTTTCAATTGGAGGCGCATTCTTATCTTGGAGTCGAAATACTGATGACTAGTACTCCCTTACTAGTCCCGCAACGATTAAGCCGAACACTATGCGTTTCGGCGGCGTTAAACTGTTTTAAGTTGAATACTGTTTTAAGTTGAAGTTAGATAAACGAAGAGTACGGAACTTTGGTTATGTCCAAGATGACAATGGACATAGATTTTTTCATCGCTTATCTGCTGAGATCCACTGAAGTCCTCTTTCTTTAAAATTACATAATATTTTATATCAGGATCTTTGCTGAGGTTGATAATCTAAAATGTCTTGGATGTGACGTAATGCCACGTGCAGCAATAAAAGTATTCTGAGTCCAGGATCCAGAAGTTCCTGAACAAATTTCGGAATTTAGAAAGAAAAAAAGTATGTCAGTGTCAGCTTTTCGTAATGAGTTCAATTATACAAGTAAAGCTGTAATCAGCTCAGACATGATTGTATAACAGAATTTATATGATGATCCAGTTTACTTATGTTTCATGAACTACGATGAGAATTAGATTTGATTCGAAATAAAATCTAAAATCTTATTATTATTATTTATTACCACAATAATAATAATAGTAATAATAATAATAATAATAATAATAATAATAATAATAATAATAAACCAGCTTTTCGATTTTGAATGAAGAATTTCAATTATGCTGCATTCAAATTTCCGTTCGCTTGGCTTTGGCATTTGTTCACAATCCTCTGTTTTTTGGAACCATATTTCTAATACTTTTCTAGACACTATAGATTTTAGAAACTATGCAATCTGCCATGTTAATTTGCATGTAATATTGATATCCATAGTTATTAGTCAATACAAATAGCTTTCAGACCCAGATGAATGGGACAGCACAAGTTATCTATATATATAAAAGAGAACGTACAAATCCTTTGTTCCCTCATCACGCTAATACGGCTGAACCAATTTCTTTTATTTTTGGGGGGTTATTAGGATTTGGACCCTAGATGGTTTTTATCATATCACTTTAATTTTTAATTACCAGTGTCTTGAGATAATTGACCATTCAAGTGTCCATAACGTACAAATCCTTTGTTAGATCATCATAGGTAAAAATAAACGTATGTATATGCAACCCGCATGACCGTGTCACTCGGCGGGTTAACATAAATGACAGGCGCTATAATGTTAACATTTACTGCAATCACTTGAAAGCGAAAAAGTAAAAATTATCTAAGTAACAAAGTTTATTGCGTTCCGGGGTGACCGCAGCGAAGCGGGGCGGGTTAACATAAATGACAGGCGATATAATGTTAACATTTAATGCAATCTTCTATGGTTTTTATCATATCACTTGAAAGCGAAAAAGTAAAAATTATCTAAGTAACAACGTTTATTGCGTTCCGGGGTGACCGCAGCGAAGCGGGGTGAACGCTGCTAGTTGTATATAATAATATATTGTATGATATAATTGCATAGCATATAAACCTGTAAGATGCAGGTTAACTGAAAGTTTACCTAGCCAATTCACGGCAGTTTACACAGAGTTGACGTCCAATGTTCCCTAGAGTTTGCTTGGTATTCGACAGGCAAACAGACATTGCCTATACCTTAGCCAGGGTGTTCAATGTGCAGCAATTGTAGCTCTATCTCGAAACTCGGTCTGGATAAACAGTTAGAGGTCAAACTTCAGAAATTTCTTTTCCCGAAACTCTATATTTACCCTTCATCACTTTCTTTCCCTAGTCTTAGTCTCAATTTATTAATTTAGTTTATTCTATTTAGTTTCATTTTCTCCTTCTACATCTACTAGATATATTTATTTATTTCTATCATCTTCTGCATAAGAAATTATTTCTATCTCATCACCTGCAAATATGATATATTAGTTCCAATTTATGACATGTTCAAAAATATGAGAAAATACTTAATTATTTTAAGCGAAAATCACTAGACCAAAAAGAAGTTTTCTATCTGATTTACTTTTTCTATTTTCTTTCAATTATTCCGTATATACTAATTTAGAATAGTCATCTCTACTCCTCAAATTAAATCTTGTCTCCACTGATGAGGACGAACTGCTATTAGCATGTTGCGAATGCTGGCTGTTTCTTGCAATTAACAATTACACAAAGACAATATTGCAAATACAGTAGAATCTTGCAAGCTGAACCTAATGAAATTGTGAGGCTGATAAGTTATCAAAAATGTTGAATTTTACGAAACAAGAGAGTGGGTTAATCACAAATCATAATGCTTTACTGCAGTAAAATTTATGGTACAATACAGGACACACAAATTAAGAATTAGTTGTAAAAAGTTAAAAGAAAAACTGTACAGATGACTAGTTCTTTGTAGAAAAATCTGGTGCTAGACTGTTTCTCAGACTAATTTTATCTGCGTGATGATTGTTAGCGGTTACTTTACATTCTTTTCCAGCCACTTCGATACTGAGAGGGGGTAATGGGTTAGATTTAAATTACCACGAAAAGAACAAAATCTGCTAGCAAATTCGTTAGACACTTCCAAGAACTAGTGTCATAAAGAGGAAGGTGCAATGTATAAATTGAATACCGTAACATCTTTGAACAGTTGAAGAAAAGGTACGGACATTCATACGCATACTATGTACCTTATTTACAATAATACATAAATTAAAATGTAATGAAACTCATCGAATTTCGTCACTCTGATAATTCGTGATAGTTACACAGTTGATGATAACGAACTTATCCTGACAACGAAACGAGAACAAATGAATTCGCGTGCGTAAAGGACAGAAGAGTATAGTCCATATAGTGGAAGCAGTGAAACGATAACTGTACTCTGATGAATGTCGAAGGAACAAATTCAAGAGATTGTGTTACTATCGGTGTAATGTGAAGAGCGAAGAACAGCGTGTTTGTTTTCGAGTGAATAGTTTTATGTCTAGAAGAATTTGAGGTAGAATTATTCTAAAACGTAAGTGAAAGGATTTCAATTCAAATACATTTTATCAACATATTGTCACAGGTTCTGAGATAAATCCTTAAATTGGGTTCTTGTTTTCTTATTGTTGTCACCAGGGCGGTTTTAGGATTTTTATTTTGGGTAGGCCCGCTCCCTCGCTTATAGGACACATATACACATATCTGGATATATATATACATTTGCTTGATTAATGACAGTAGAAAATTACTTTTACAGTAGTGGTTGATGCTATATGTTAAATAATTATCTACCATTAATATAAATAGTGTAAAATATATTTACTCTTTATTGTATCTTTTAGCGTTTGTATATTTTTCAACATTTTTTGAGTAGGCCAGTGCCTACCCGGCCTACCCTCCAAAGCCACCATTGACTGTCACTCAATAATCAGGTTTATAAGTGAAATTCGCAGTTGCGATATCACTGAAATGAGAATTAATACGGTTCTACTAGTTTCAGTACGGAAACGAAATCTGTAGCAGAGAAAGCAAGACTGCTTTACAAGAATCCTGCACAGCCAAGCACTACTTGAAACCATAATAGATCTTCCATACAAACAGTATATGGTCACAGTTTAATAAGACGTCCAGGTCAAGTGAAGAAGGGTTAAAAATATGAGGATAAAGAGCTATCTATGGCATCGTGCTAGAAGATTTATTTTACTCCTTTCTGCTGTAAAGGAATCAGTGGCGTAATCCGAAACTCTAATATTATTGATCTGCTTCTTACTCTGGTTTTTATGACGATGATGTGCACTGTGAAATTTGGATTCATGCATTCAGTGTTTACAGTGTGATGAGTAGTTTCACTAGCTGTACCAAGGACTAACAAAATACTAATCGAGCTTCATTTACATTGGATACAAGATGTAAGAATATTGGGGCCAACTTTACAACGCTGGTTGAGTTGATATTCTTACGCAGGCACAAGAAATGTCGTTGGGTTAATTTTCGCAGAAGGCGTCCAGGCTTATCATAAACTAATCTTCCCTACTCTACTCTTTCCTACCCTATTCAATTCTTCCCTCCTCACCTTACTCTAAGTTATTTAATCCAATCCCACATTTTGATGTACATGAAGAATTTGAGCGTCCCAATGACTGTAAAAGGTTACAAGAAAAGAGAGTCTATAGTTCCCAGTAAGTCACGCAATATTCAGTACTAATCATTATATATGTAATATAACGAATTTAGCTGTGAGCAACACGAAATTATACGTACAGTAATTACAAATCTGTAGAAATTTGTTAACTTTATCTCAATATTTATATGTCTTGCATATAATATATATATATATATATATTACTTCTATGAATTCAATACTTTATAGCATGTATACTCCTTAACACATATTGATATCCAATGTACTTTACGTTTCCTTTCTATGTTCTGGTAGGTTAATATCCTTTATATTATGAATATAACCGAGGCTGCCCTACTTATACTGTTTGCACCGTACAGGTGATGTTAGAAATTGTGGTCGACGACTTATACTGGATGTAAAAATATCGGGAGACAAGTTAGCGGGATTCTACATACTAAACAATTATGTAGAAATAATATTGCAGAGGTTAAGTAATCATATATAGGCCTATATGAAGAGCAGAAGGGGAAAACACACTACGTGATATTTTGTAGTCATTTCCGTTTTTCACTGAAAACCTCCCACAGCTGCACAGAAAATTGACATCGACTAATCAACATAGCTTTTCGTATTGAATAAAAAATACCTTATTCATCAAGCTGAGTCAACACTTTCGAAAACTATCACATGTTGAATTTAACATTAGAGTATATGGTCAGAAGTACTTTTTTTGATTTTAAAAGGACGGTAAGAGATAGAAACGCAGTTCCTAGTAACTTTCCAAGAGACAATATCAAGGCACATCTAAAAGTATTAGAGCGGGTTTCCGGAAAGTTCCGAAACATTGCTTAAATCGGGATCGAATCTGCTGAACGTGTTTGAAAGTAGATGTATCTTACCTACGCAAACAAAAATTGTAGGAATGATCCAAGAAAATCGATCAAAAGATTGTGATTTTGACCAAAAGGTTAAGGAATGATCCAAAAAATGCATCAAAAGATTACGATCTTGTCCAATAATTAGTTTTTGGATCAGGAGCCACAAAATTGTTGAACGGACCCTAAATCGAATTTTCGTATTTTTTTTACGGAATAAGAACATCAAGCTGAGTTAAGTGATAGTTTAGGCTTGGCTACAGTATATGTAGTTCTCGAGATACAAGGCCTATAACTAGGAATGGTACTGAGTCCAAGACAGGATCGAGACTAGTCTCGGACTCAGTACCATTCCCAGATATTTGTTAATTAAATTGCTTACTTTTCCACCTAAGAATTGTTTTTACTTTACAATGTTTTTTCAGTCGTAAGTTTCAAGCAAATACTGCATCAAATTGTTTTATCTGGCTTTTGTGTTATTGTTGGAACTGGTTTTGCAGCAGATTCCATCTCGATTTAAGCAATGTTCCGAAACTTTCCGGAAACCTACTAGTACCATTGGATGTACCTTGATATTGTCTCTTGGAAACTTTCTATGAACTGCGTTCAATTTCGTATCTATCTCTTACCGTTCTTTCAAAATCTAGAAAAGTAATTCTGGCCATATACTCTAATGTTAAATTCAACATGTAATAATTCTCGAAAGCGTTGAATGAGCTTGATAATTAAGATGTCTTTTCTTTCAGTACGAAAAGCTATGTTTATTAGTCGATGTCAATTTTCTGTAACGCTGTGGGAAGGGGTCAGTGAAAATGGAAATAACTGTTTTCAGGAGAACAATTTTAAAGCATGGACAAAACAGGTTCTTCCCTACATGGGGTTTCTTTAATCGTTCAGAAAATGAGATCAAACTGTTACTTTCACGGATTTATTGTACTATTGGTAAGATGCTACCTTTAGCTGTCTGAAAGGACAAATAAATTAAAATCATGTAATTTGGACTTAGCGTGTTTTTTCTTTGTACCCTTATATAATATAGTGGGGGCTCGAGAATTCTATAAGAAGTAAGTCATGTCAGCAGTGTTGGCAAAAATGGGATTGTCCAGCTTCGTAAAATCATTCTTAGCTTTGCATCCACGATTGATTTTAATCTTTCATTTTAAAGGCATTTTATGTTCGGTTGTGAGAAACAAATATTGCAGGAAAAAATAAGAACGAATTTCTTTAGCATAATCGTACATTCAGTATTTATTTGCATATTGAATTACTGGGTTTAATTTTTAATATTTTACTCAACACAATGAATTAAAACTATTGAAAAAGTGGAGGAGTATAAGTCCCTCACACACTGCTCGTGTATAGCACGCTTCAGTATAAAGTTTAGAGACTCCACTTTATTTTCTCCTTTGCTTCTTTTGCAAAGAGAGGTGGAAAAAATACTCAGGCACGTCAAAAGTGTGATTACATTGCACGAAAGGGTAGGCATTTAAAGGACTGTTCTCTTGGGCAAGCAAACACTTGAAAGAACCAAGCCAGATCACGAAATCAGAGAATAACATTAAGCATCGTGACTTATGCTATCTTGCCAAATCTCATAGAAATGAATCAGGGCTGCAGACTTAATATTAAAATAACTAAAACTTTCGCTCGGTCGATCCTCATTCGTACAAAGAAATAATTCTTCATAATTGTTTGTTTTTTAAAATATTTTCTTCGAATATATTGGGAAGGCAGGTGACTTCATGACTACAAGATAATGCCGCTCCTTGTGAAAATATGATTGAGGCTGACGTGTACGTTGCACATGAGATCTATACTGTAGCTACATATCTAAGTATAATATGTAAATAGACGCAGTAACATCTGTTCATCATAGAAAGAGATAGCAGAGAAACTGCATTAAAAGTTGCCGCTTCCATTTCTTAAATTGAGCCAATTCATACTGCTGTTGTTATTGAAATATTTATTTACTGAATATAGATAAAATTAAAGACATGTTTTTAAAACTTTGCCCAAAGAAAACTCACTTCGAAGGGCAAACTATTACTTGCGGATTTTTTTAGGTGCGAAATGACTACAGTTTTTTTTGGTAAGGATTTTATTGAAACAATTGTTCATGAAAGATAAGCGAAATCGCCTCAGGCGTTTTTGAGAGAACTGACCAATAATAATCATTCCCATAAACTACCTCTTATGGATTTTTTTTCATGAGAAATCTCTTACACGACGTTGCAGGCTTTATAATAAAACATTTATTTATGAAGTAATTATCAGTAAAACTACTTGAGCTGCTTTTGAGGAAATCGTTTGAAAGAAATCACTTCTATTATAAATTGCTTTTGTGGATGAGAAGTGATATGCACCATATTGTAAGATTTTTCATGAACCGTTTATGTATGAAATATCCACAAAACTATCTGAATCGTTTTTGAGAATATCATCGAAAAAGGACTATTCCAGGAATAATCTGCCGTATCTAAGTTTCCTCCAGACAATAGTTTATATTGTAGAGTTGCTGATGAAACTTGAGTTTATGAAATGTAAGCAAAATCGTTGGAACGGTTCTCGAAAAGAAATATGATTTTTTTTTTTAATTTCGCCATATAATAAACAAAACTTAGTTTTAAAATAGGAAGAAAATCAAGTCCTCATCAAGAGAATCTTTTGAAGACATTAATTGCTTACTACATGTAACCGAAACTGTAATTGGGTTATGTAGCCTGTTGTGACTAGAAATAAATAAATAAATAAATAAATAAATAAATAAATATGTTCAAAATTTAATACGGATGAGTTTAGCGGTGTTGCCTCTACGTGCGTGTACATATTAGAGACAAACTAAAAAAACAGATGAATAGGCTAGGCACATCCAATACTAACTTGTATTTCGGATTCTACAGTTTATTGTGAAATACGAACTACATTCATTTACCTAGAGAATGAAACCTGAGACTTAAATGCTAAATTCGACGAGTTTAGCCATTAAACCACGATGGATTTCTTTTGAAAGTGTTGCGTTCCGTTTTAGATGGTCCTATTCAGAGTATGTGAAAAATAGGAATAAAGAAAAATCCCACAGGTGATCTATATCAAAGTTCTTGATTTGATTTATGTTTTATGATAAGTTTTCAGTTCTTCGGATGAACGCTTAAGAAGTAGATAGTATGTGGCAGATTTTAGACTCTCATATTTCCTTCAAACCTATTGATAGATTGTTTTTTATATTTTCATCTCTGGTGAGCAGCGAGACTTTGGCCACATCTTACTAATTTGTTGCGCACTTTCGTGTGATTGGGTCGTGAAATTTTAGAAGTAAAAATAATTTTATGTCATCCAGACTACAAGTTTAGACAGCACACGACACATTTTAGCTTTAGCATTCAACTTTGAATAATAAGTTAAAATCAATTTCGAAATAAACGGTACCAATCATCAACACTATCAATACCCAATTGCATTTGCCAATATTTAAATAATACTAGAAATTTGTACCATTATAATTTCTATAGTATTATCTTACTCACATCTTATAAGCATGTTACAATGTCATGAGCGTTTTATGAAGTATGTTGCCAGTCAGAAAAGATTAGACCTCTACTTTATAGTACTAGACCTAAAGTTTAAAGTGGTATTTGGACCAATGTAATGCGTTCAACTATTTCCCACGTACAAAATACACCAACGGCACGCGCGCTAGCTCTTTTTTCCTTTTCTTTTTGTAGGTAGCTGAAACATCGAATAATTTTAATTATTTTTCCTTTTTGTCATTTTATTTTGAACTTATTTTTTCTCGAATTACCTTGAAATATCTTTGCCGCAGCCATCTTTGTTCTACTGTTTCCTCTCACACAAACAAAACAAGGAGATATAAACATGTGCATACTGTAGTGGAACTCGAAGTAAGTGACTTGTATTTAACTAAAAGCCGTAGACCAACTCGGCTATACCTAACGGTTAGCTATTAAACCAACAAGAACGGCTTTCTAACTTATATTCTTTAGCATCATAAGGTTAGTAATATCACTGAATTTTAAATTTCATTGCACAATTTAACCTTTTCTCTATACTAAACAATAAAAAATACAAATCTTCCGAAGAAAAGCTGAATGAAGTCGAGTTTAATGACTTGTATTTTACTAGTTGTAATAAACTAACGAATTGTACCTCCATTCTTTCACTGTTAGACTGCTTTACACTTCTAGTACAGACTAACTGCTGTTCAGAACATTCGCTTAAGGATTTCAATCTCCTTGAACTACTGATATAATGTCACAAATATCAAATTTATAGTACTGATGTTAGAATCCTTCCTTATTCACGGACTAGCCTGACCACTTGACTGAATACATTTACTCATAGAAGCTACTCGTAGGAGGAAAATTCTGATGATGTACAAAGTATTAGTTGAGAAGCATAGTGAAAACGGGAGGAACGAGTATACCAAGATGAAGGAGAAAGGATAATGTAAAGAATGATCTTATAGGCAACACCTATCCTGAACGAATTTGATTTTTTAATGAGGTAGTCTCCAATGGGAAGCTTTCGTTTCTACAGCGATTAACTCGATTAACTTTCGGATTTCTTAATCCATATAGTTAGTTAGTTAGTTTATTAATTCAAAGTAATTAATATTATTGCAATATTCTATCCCGAAGTATGTTATGCTCGTATGTGTACATACAAAATTAGCCTTCAATGTTTTCTCTTACAATGACAGTATCTCGCTGACTGATGAAGTGTGGATTGACCGCATGACACGCAGCCCTTTATTCATCCGTGACTGAAATTAATACAGCCAGTTCACACACACACACACTAACAAATGAACTACACCTACCACAATCTTAATTACACAAAGCAGAAGCGAGACAGTATTCTTGTGTTTCAGACAAAGGAATGTAAATTGACTTTGATGGTTTACTTGTCATTTTGTGCGAGCTTTGCACTTCCAGTACGTTCCTTCCTTACATGTCTCCTTATTTATTGCCTTTCACTAAAGTTTAAAAACTAATCTTGTATCTTTCTTATTACTTTTAGGCTTGCTTTTGATATATTACTTTCTCCAGAGTTCTCATATCTACTTTCTTGTACTCTTTTCCTCATTTTACTGCATCAATTAATATTTATTTCCGCTCATTACTTTGTGCGTGGCTGAGAAACATGACATATTATGATTGAATATAAAAATAGAATCATTTTTGCTAATAGAATCACTCAATGAAGAGTTAGATCAATCAATTAAAATAAAAATTAAAATGTATTTTTGTGAAAAATTAAGACTCTGTGCCCACTTCATAAAAGTATACATATATATATGATTAGTACAGGCTACAAAGATCTTAGTGCAATATCATCTCCAAAAGAATGTTATAAGAAAGGTTGATATTGAGCAACTTATAATGCAATAAAACCGCAATTTAGAATAGTTTAGAGATTTTAAGACTATTCATGTTGATCTGGATGATAATCTTATATTGATATAGAAAATTGGCGATAGAGTGGTTTAAGTACGTTTCGTTTAGGATTACTCCCAGTAGAAATGGTTACCTCTCATACTCACTATAAATTTGAGCATTGATTCAGATCTTACTTTAGTCAACGTGTCCTAGATCCTCGTATCCTCGTTTCTTGAAAAAGGACATTGCATTTTATCAATCAATCTTCCGGTACATATATATATATATATATATATATATATATATATATATATATATATATATATGAGAGAACTATAACGATTTACCTTAAGAACTAAATATTTATGATATATTATAACAAAGGCTCGTTTTATGTAAGACAATATCGAAACTGGAGGCAATCGTTTACTAAAATAGTTAAAGAAATAAGTGGGTGGTTAAACAAGTAGTCGTCAATGCCAAACGATGGACGAAATTCTTCTTGATGAGGTTTATTTTGCTTGAAGAAACTGATGAAGACGTTCGTGTGCACACCAATTCTAAAAACGTTCGGTATTTGAAACAAAACAAACTCCTCGGTTGAATTACCCAATGTACGATATATTTTCTAATAATTCTTTGAGAGGAAAATTGGAAGTGGACGTGTCTATACAACAAAGGCAAATTTTATTGCAAGATATATTCCTACACACACGTTCTTATTCATTTCTTTAAAAAGTACATATACTGTGCAATACATGTAATGTAATGTATACGCTTTGAAGCAGCTCCGGTTACTTCAAACAATTACGAATTCAAAGATAAGTTAGATTTTATAACAAAGGCTATAATATTATAACAAAGGCTCGTTTTATGTAAGACAATATCGAAACTGGAGGCAATCGTTTATTAAAATAGTTAAAGAAATAAGTGGGTGGTTAAACAAGTAGTCGTCAATGCCAAACGATGGACGAAATTCTTCTTGATGAGGTTTATTTTGCTTGAAGAAACTGATGAAGACGTTCGTGTGCACACCAATTCTAAAAACGTTCGGTATTTGAAACAAAACAAACTCCTCGGTTGAATTACCCAATGTACGATATATTTTCTAATAATTCTTTGAGAGGAAAATTGGAAGTGGACGTGTCTATACAACAAAGGCAAATTTTATTGCAAGATATATTCCTACACACACGTTCTTATTCATTTCTTTAAAAAGTACATATACTGTGCAATACATGTAATGTAATGTATACGCTTTGAAGCAGCTCCGGTTACTTCAAACAATTACGAATTCAAAGATAAGTTAGATTTTCTTATAATATAAGCTAAACTGCTAATAGTAGACATGTTTCGTCTCAACGATATAAAGAAAGAGAAATCAAAACAATAGGGGAAGCATAAATATTCTATCGAAGATCAATATCGGAAGTAGCTATCATGGAGGTGATTTTAGTTTAGCGTCCCTTTTCAGCAGCGAGGCTATATGAGACGTGGACCTACTGATTAACGTGGAATCCGAACCACATGAGCTCCCGCCGGGAATCGAACCCGGGTCTCCCACGCCAAAGGCGCGTACGCTAACCGCTTAGCCACGAGGGAGCTCTAGCTATCATGGAAAGCAATATAAAATAGGATTTCACAGTGTTGTATTTGTTATTTTGAAGTTATTCAGTGGAACGTGTTTCATGTAATTCAATCCGAAATGCAGTCATGTAATCACGAGTTACGAACGTTTAAATATAACATTTCTACTGACTTATAGTTGTTTCTATAATATTAATGATGTGATATTTTCTCATTGCACTCCTTTTCGTAAACTATTGTTATTTCTGAAATCAGAATATATTCTTTCAGGATTTGAAAGATTATTAATACCGATGTAATATTTCGTTAGTTCTTTGTAATCCTATACGACACTAGCGCCTATTTTTTTCTACGCCTTTCTTACGCACGGGCCTAGGGACTATGAAATAAAAAAAATATCTGTTTTTGTCAGTAGTTTACAGTTAAACTATTTGCATTTTTTTGGTAGACTATGTTGGTCCTAGGGAACTCCTCCTCCTCCTCAAAGTCTAACATAAGATATAAAAAAATAAAATAAATTGCTGGGTACATGTTTCTGAGTTTAGAGACGGACACACGGAGGGATTCGTCGTTAAGCAAATATATCATTATGTGATCGTTACCATGAAAGGAATTTGTCTTTAAAATACAGGTATACAAAACTGTTTTCTTTCTACCTGGGGAATGCCTATAGGAATTTTCCTTCAGTAAGACCGTGATCTTTTCAGAACATATGAAGTGCAAACTTATAAATTGGATTAAATAAAAACCACGCACATTGCAAAAGTTATGGTTTTAAAACAGCTCAATTTGTCCGCCACTGTTAGCGTGTTATTTCAACACCAAGATAATCACGTTGCTAGGGTATCATGTATCATAGGTATCTAGTAGATGGCAATGAGAATTTGAATTTGTTGTTACTTTTTGCTATGAGCAAACTTTTACGCATAATATTTGACAACTAAGGTTCCACTGATCCCCCTCGCGATCGTAGAAATATAAACGTTATTTTCCTAATTACTTATAGTTATGCTAATATAGCTTGGTCAAAATTACTTCTGTTACATTTACCTACTTTATTTGTGATTCTATTTCGCAAATATTTGTTGATTTCTTTATTCTTTACTAACTACTTTGGATCCATATTGTATTACTACACAAAATTAATGCCTTTGAACTGTTTAAGTGTTGTAAACTATGGCATATTGAGAAATAATGAAAACATGTTTCATTGAAAATTTTAAACTTATTTCCTTATCTTATCACTGTGAGAAAGGATAAAGCTTGTCATAAAAACTACAGTGCATAAAATACGAACCAATTTAAAAACACAAATCAATTTGTGCTAGGTGGCCAGTGAAAAGCATAAATGCTGTCTAATCAAGAAAGGACAAGAGTGCAGTAGAGGGCCTCGCGCGGGGGTGCGTCCGTAGAGAGCAGGCGCATCAGCGGCTGTAGGTAAACGTACATATATACAAAGATATTGGAGAAACACATCACACACATAAAAGCACATTCTTTACATGTGTTACAGATTTGAGACACTTCCATGATCACTTTATAGACTGCCTTTAAACAGTACTTGATTTCATCATGTCTTCCTCGTGGAGTACTACATAGTAAGAAGCGTAGTCTATATTATTTTATATTTCTACATTATAACATGTATCAGAGGTAAGCTTCTGTTATATTTTGATTATTTATACAATCCTATTGTGAAATCAATTTACATGTTTCTTCCTTAAATTTTACAAACTTGTGCCCCTAAAATAGGATAGCATCAATCCCTGAAGGGGTGATACGATAAGACACTCGAGTGTTGTTAAAATCAACCGACACCTTTCTGTCCCCTATTACAACACACACTTTCATATTTAGTTATAAGACAGTGGGTTTGAAACAATGATTCATCATGTTCTATTGTCAATTTACCTAATATGGACTTACTACTTACCTTCATATTGTCCAAGATTAAACGTAATGTTTCTCCGTAATAAGACACCGTACAGCGACGACCTTCATTACCTTTTTTGTTTTTCAGGTGTTTAAATGTTTTATAGTTCTCTTAATGTCTACGTAAACTTTATAATTTTGAGAGCTATCTGCCGGACTTAACCCTGTTTGGCATTTCTGTCAAGTAACGAACAACATATGGCATTGCCTGTAAATCTTTCACGAAAGTAGTTTTGTAGCATATGAATTTTCTGACAACATTTGTATGATTAAAAGGCTTATCATCTGTATTATTTTATTCTTTTCTTTTTTCTTTCTTTTTCTTGCAATGAACAATTCTGCTTTGTGTTAACTTGTACACTCCTTGAGATCTTTGTCTTTTAAATTTACCATTAATTTCCATTTTCTTAAACCAACGAGAAAAGGAAGAATAATGATACATTTAGAAGTAATCAGATCTTACAAAGATCGTCAAAGAAGTGGTGAACATGGGAATAAACGACTTACGAAGAACTATTGCAATTTTCAGATGTTCGAGTGACTGCTAACAAACTATTTGATCTACTGAACTCAAATGCTCGTCACTAAAGAAACAAAAGTCCATCTGTGAATCCTATCTTATTTCAAACTGAACAGTGACCTGCACACGAAAAAATGAATTTGGTTACTGGTGGTATATTTAGGAAACCGTCATTATTTAACATTTTATTAAAATGCCATTTGATTCATTGTTGTTAATGAACACTAATTTAGCAGTAGATAGCTCACCTCGTGCGAAAGGTTCCTCTATACAAGTGTATGACTCATAAAATCGTATATATGGTATTTTCTTAGTATTCTTTTATTTCCTTGTATTAGCCTCACTCCAATAACGGTCTATATCGTTTTGAATTCCACTTGGGCTAAGGTGACACAGTGCTAGATCTTTTACCTGTGGTGCGTAGTGTCCCTGGTTCGGTAGCAACTCGCGCCATGTACGTAGGTTTTGTGCTAGACAGACAGTGTGAGCGTATATTTTCTTGGAGTTCTCCCGTTTCCTCTTACTTTCTTTATTCCACCATTTCGTTCTTTCTTATCACCACCGTTTCCTTTAGCGTACCCTGCAAGACATGGAACGCAAAACTGATAATTTCACTTGATTTTAAATTCCATTTACTACCCATCTACTTAAACTAATAGGCCGTAGTCAAGAAACATAAAATGTAAAGCAGTTGGACGTAAAACCTGCTTTCATGCGTTAAAAAATAATCGACAGTATGTTGTTTTCTCCTACTGTATATTTGTTATTCTTTATTTGATTTTTCTAAAAGGAAAGCAAACATAAATACAGTATACCGGTACACTGTAAACGATTCACGAAATTCATCCAAGCCTTGCCAAATGTAGGATAGTGGTATACTTCAACGACTGTTAGTACTCATACAAAATAGTATAATGTACAAACCTTTACTTCGCAATTACGGTGACAAAAGTTAAGGATTGGACTTACTTAATTCTAAACTAATAATAATAATAATAATAATAATAATAATAATAATAATAATAATAATAATAATAATAATAATATAAATTCTCTAATTGATATTCAGAACAAAATTACATTTAAAAAACCTGTAGTCAAAAGTTAATTTGTTGTATAGGAAAGTACATGATGAGACTTAACCAGCTATGTTATAAATGGACTGTGAACTTACAGTAAAGATGTGCAAAACGTCAATAAAGAAACGCTATAGGGAACTTTTTTGGCTTCTTAAAGACGATGATTCGTATATATACACATCAGCACTATGGAAACAATAAACGAAAGATCTATCGATTATTTTTTTCTTAAAGGTTGCAAAAGAAAAACACCATCAACGTAAATAGAAAAACAAGAAAAAACGTTAGACGTGCTATTTGGACATATTGGAAGAAGCACTAAAATATAGTGAATTTAGTGAGAGAGAGAGAAGATCCGAAGGCTGAAAGTTGCGAACTCGTCACTTCGATTGATAATCTTCCTACACATTTGAGCTTCTGTTTTCTTCAGAATGATGGGGAGAAACCTTTGGAAATCGCCCCAAGATGATACGTTCGTGTCTCTCCTGAGATTCTTGTTTTTATTTTACTTCTTTTAAGGATTGATCTTTCATGCTGAAGGATAAAATATAATGTTAAAATGCCTTTTGGTCAATGTGACTTCTTTAGAAATTGCCAGAACCTTATGGCAACAAAAGGAGGAGAGGTTGACCATTATCTTGAAACGCCCATGTAGCTTTTAAACTAATACAGTAGATAAAATTCAATAAAACTTTATAATATGTAAATATCGACAAAAGAAACCGTTTGACGTACTTCCCAATACTACCTGATTTACCGTATTGCCAACTCAACATAGTTATATTTTATAAATGGCACTACCATCTGTGGTTATACCATATCTCAAATCTGCATTTTAAACAAAACCTTACAAAACCATATTTATTATTCAGCGTTAGATACTAAATGCATTACAGAATCACAAATATCCAAGCTTTGGAGGCCTCTTATAACACTAATAATGCAAGTGAGACTCAAGTATCAATTAACATCCGAAATATTTACTGGCGAATAATACGACCATGTTATGAAGCATGTGTAACGAGTAGGAATGAAGTTACAAAGGATTGAAAATTTTATTTGTTTCAAAATGTTTTTTATTTCGAAAAAGTGCTTAGGTAAGTATATAATCGAATCACATGCATAGTTTTCAATAAACGTGAAATTATACACTTACAGCAATTTAGTATCTCAATCCGTTTCGGAGTTATAAAAACATGGCTAGAAATTTGACAACACGAATTCTTTGTGGACGACAACATATAAATTTTCTTCAGCAAGTAAGGCTGTTGTTTGAGTCATTTATATTATTTTACCTTACTTTATAGAAAAGAACTTTATAATGATGTAGGAATAATTAAAGTGCTCAAAAGAGAAGGCATCGAAAGCAGAATTTGTTGATAAGTTATGCTGTTAAGTCTTGATAAAGAGAATGATTTAATGGTGATACATAGATAACACACCGACCATTTCCCATATAACTGAAGAAGTAGGAGGAAATTATGAGAAAATAGAGAAGAAATTATGGTCAGGGAGAAGAGGTGTGCACGGGTAATTACAGTGAGAGATTTCAATGTTGTTGTAAAAGAAGGATACGAAGATAATACCGTAGGTGAATATACTTTAGGCAAAAATATTAAAGAAAAGAGGAACTAATCAATTTTTGTAGACAGATTTCCGTAATAGTTGCGGAATACTTAGTTCAATTAGCACAACAAAAGAACATATACATTCAAATTTTTAATAGACAACCGAGAATAGCAAAGAGACTATGTTACGATTCAGAACAGGTGTTGAAATCGTTCGAAGAACTTTCCCAGGGCATACAGTTTTACTGATCGTAGCCTTGTAGTAACCGAAGTGGATATTTAACTAAAAAATGTAGGTAAAAAAATTACTTAAGCAACTAGTTTTTGAATACTAAACAGCTGAAAAATGAGAACCAAAGATTTTTTCGTTGAAAAATTGGAAGGAAAACGCTCAAACGAGGAAGAGATAAGAGCAGGTAGCAAGAGGTAGTGGAAGCATATTAAACTTTGCATACATCGGGATGGAGAAGATACAGTAGGTTACCGGGAACATAAAACGACTAAGAACTTCTGGATTAAAGAACATATACTGCAGAAAATGAGGGAAAGGAGAGCGGAGAAGCAGATTAGTATAGAAGAGGGAAGAAAGGTGTATGGAAAGTTATACAAGGAGCTACGAAGGAAAACAGAGCAAGGGAAGAATTTTACAAAAGAAAATGCGAGGACAAAGAACTAGAAAGGATTGGGAAGTATGAGCAAATATACAAGCGGTAAAATCTATGTAGATTTGTAGGAAACAAGAGGTATTACTATGGCAGTAGAAAATAAGAATGGAAGGCTAGTCAGGGAGACACGTGAAGTGTTAGGAAGATGAGAAGAATATCTTCTCATCGCAGTGACCGAATCGTGGCTGAATGAATCAGTGAACGACAGTGAAATTAGCTTTTCTAATAATTTCACCATTTATCGTAAAGACCGCATAACTCGTGGAGGTGGAGTGATGATTTGTGTAAATAATAAGTGGAAGAGCAAGAGAAGACTGGACCTCGAACGGGATTGTGAACTTATATGGGTGGAAGTATTTATTCCAAAGCGTCGTTCTGTGTTTATTGGATGCTTCTATAGGCCGCACAAGAACACCCCCCAGCACATCTTAGAAGCTTGCCATGACTCACTGTTGCATGCGTTGTCACACGGTGACGTCATCCTATTGGGTGATTTCAACCTTTCCATCACGTGGCAGGACAGCAAGCATGGAGTCGCTAAAGATGGAAACGACAGTTATTTCATGGACAATTTTATTCATGGACTTGGTCTAGGTCAACATAATATGCATAATACCCGCAATAATAGCAATCTTGACTACATTCTTTCTAACTTAGAACCTCGTTGTGTTGTCCCATGCAGAAATCGTTTTCTCTCGGATCACGATTCCTTGGATGTTTCTTTCGATTTCCTCCCCTCCACTACTACAAACCAGCCCCTCAAAAGTAGGTCACAACTTCTATGGAAGAAAGCCCCCTGGGGTGACATCTGCCGGGCTATTGAACTGTTTCCTTGGTGTTTGTTAGAGGTAGGAACTGTTGACGACGCTGTGGACTTATTTACATCCGTTGTCCACTCAGCCATAAAGGACTTTGTGCCGGTGAAAGCATCAAAATCGAACAGGTTTCCGGTCTGGTACGACAATGAACTTCGTGACCTTCTTAAAAACAAAAAGCTTGCCTGGACTCTATGGAAATCACATCCGAGTGACTACACATATAAAAACTTTGCTAGAATTAGAAGTCTTGCCAAGAAGGTACAGCGACGTAAATATTTTGAATACATGGACTCAATTGGTGATTTTACTGTTAGTAACCCTAAAGTCTTTTGGTCTGTAATTAAATCTAGAACAAAATCTCCGGGCATACCGGCAACAATTCAAGATGAAAATACTGAAGCGAGTGATGATCAAAGACCAGACCTCTTCAATAACTACTTCTGCAAAACATTTACTTCCCTTTCCTCTACAACCCATCTCCCCCCTCTCCATTCCATCTGTTCGGACACCTTATCCATTATCTCTACCACCCCGGGCGAAGTTCTGGCTCTCTTGCTGTCGTTATCTCCACATAGATCACTTGGACCTGATAAAATTAGTCCTCTCTTTCTCAACAAAACTGCTTCAGTTATTGCGGTTCCTCTATCTATCTTATTCAATAGATGCTTCAAGGAAGGGTATTATCCCACCAGTTGGAAACTGGCTCACGTGACCCCAATATATAAATCAGGACTTAAAGATCATGTATCCTCCTATAGGCCAATATCTCTTCTTTCTGTAATATCAGTTATCTGCGAAAAAATAATTAAAGACAGGCTACTTAAATTCACCTCACCTTACATCCATAGTTCTCAGCACGGCTTTCTACCGAAAAGCTCAAGTCTCTCAAACTTAAGTACTCTTCTTTCCTGTGCAGTCAAATGTATGAATAACAATACTCAATTAGATGTTATCTACTTTGATCTCTCGAAGGCCTTTGATTCTGTCAGTCACATTCATCTTCTTCATAAACTCTCCAATAGATTTAATGTACATGGCAAATTTCTCTCTCTAATCACAAGCTACTTGAAGGACCGTAAACAGAGAGTTGTTCTTTCAGGGGCGACTTCTAACCCCCAACCCGTGATCTCAGGGGTGCCTCAGGGGAGTGTACTTGGGCCTCTACTGTTTGTCCTGTATATGGATGATCTCTACACGCACTTATCAGCTCAACCTAGTGGCCTTCTGCTTTTTGCTGACGATTGTAAGTTATACAGAGAAATATCGTGTCTCCATGACACAATTGCTCTACAGGAAGACATAAATTACCTTACAGGCTGGTGTGAAATGTGGCACTTGAAACTCAACAGTAAGAAATGTGACAGTATTACTATTACTTTGAAAAAGTCTCCTGTTCCCTCCACATACCATATCAACGATTCCCCTATCACACATTCTGCTAGTCATAACGATCTTGGTGTCATCTTTGATTCAAAACTCACCTTCTCTGACCACATCTCCTCAATACTAAAGAATTCAATGCGCATGTTGGGACTTCTTTATCGATTCACCGAACTACGCACTGTTTCTTCATTAGCAACTTTTTATAAGACTTTAATAGCGCCCAAGATCGAATACTGCTCTCCCATATGGGCCATGGCAGCACCTACACATCTCTCCAGACTTGATTCTGTTCTCAATTTCTTCATTGCTATAGTCCGATTTCGTGTTCCTGCACTCCGAATATTATCTAAGAAGGAGCTCTTGCGACATCTTAATATTCAGACTCCTGAAGTACGCAGAATTATCTCTGATCTGAAATATCTACATAAAATAGTTAATGGAACCTTAAGATCGGAAATATTACTTCAGGAACTATCCTTACGTGTCTCTTCCCGCATCACTCGGAATACCCACCTATTCCATCTTGCCCGTCCTAGGTTGGCTGTTATACAGAGGTCTCTTTTTTATAGAATACCAAACAGTTATAATCAAGTAACAACTGATGTGGACATTTTTTCGAGCTACCCAGTGTTTGAAAGAGCAATTAAACGAGCTTTGACGGAATAGTTTTACTTTTACACTCTTTTTTTTCTATGTTGTTGTTATTGTTGTCTTGTTTTTTTTCTTTCTTTTGTTAGCATGTCCCTGTGTAAAATGGCAAAGTTATGCTGTATCTGGGAAATTGTTCAATAAATAAATAAATAAATAAATATGTTAAGGAGGCAGACTACTAAAAATTATACAAAAGCTTACCATTTTTCTTTTGCCCGTTTTTGCCCGTAAGTGAAAAAGAGATAATAAACGCAACTTACCACAATAATAGATAATGTTATTCTACAGTCGAAAATATGAATCAAAAGAATTTTCAGTGTTGGTATCCGTGGAGATTACAGTGTGACCAGAATATAAATTATCCAAAAATTTAATTAAGGAAGCAACTATAGAAATGAACTCAAGGGTAATTGATGACTTATCAAGCTGTTTTGGCTCCTTATTAACTACTTTTTAAATAATATTTGTATTTATTTTGTAATAAAGTTATTAAGTTTATAGCGGATAATGAGCAGTCATGATATGCCACGATTCTTTCCTTATCAAGAGCATTGCTGTGGCTATTGGCTAAAGTACGTGCTTTTGTGCGTAAGACCTGGGTTCGTTTCCCGGAGGAATATCATATAGCTCTGATCTCGTGCTAAGCTGTAGTCGACGTTTCATATAGCCTGCCTCCTGAAAGATACGTAAAGTTCTAATTCAATCAAACATTCTTCCGGTATCAAAAATAGAAACATACTGGATTCGCTGCTGCATTGGATGACGAGCCGTTGTTCGACTGTTCAGACATAAGCACGTTACACCAACACTCGATCTTTATTAACCTGTGGTTTCCTGGCCTGCCTTCGATTGCTATCTCGAGGGTCTTGTCGGCGCTAGTGATGAGTTGCATATCCTCTTTTCCCTCGCACAAAACTACTTACAATATCAGATGTGCTACCGTTTCTCCTTTGTTGCATTTTTAAGATTCAAAAGAGTATTAAAATTTATAAAATTTTCCTCCGACTTGTAATTTAAATGAACATTATACCAATAGTAATAAGAAATGCTTATTTTGCTTTCAGATATTAAATTCAAATTTTATAATAAACCTCACACAGAATACGAGTCAGCAATGTATCAGAAGAGTATATTGGAATGTATAATTCGGGTGGTGAATTGTCACTGCAAGCTGTCCATTTTCTCTCAATATTACAACGTAAATAACTGAATATAGAACCTTTTATGTCAATGATCAGAAATAGTGATAATTATTTCGTTTATATTTTTCTACTTAAAATTTGTCACATTTTTCTCTACGTCACATTGTGATCAATGTATCAAATCCCTCTTCATTGTTTCGAGACAAGAATTTTCACAGATGTGTATCAACTTGTTTTACAACTGAATAAAAATTAATGTGAAGATAGTTCTTATATTATAACCACCTAAAAAGGATTGCTATAAATGTGCAAATATTAAATATTGTTTAAAATTCTGACTTAGAAACTTGGTTCGTTAAAGTAAAGCTAGTACTTTGCCAATATAGAAAAAAAAATATTTATGACCATTACAAGAAAAATTTATATAGTGAAACTTTTGTTTTCAAGTGTAACTGATATTCTAAACAAGCACATACATTCTAATGTAATTTTAAAATATAAAAGGCGATCACATTGCTAAAAATACTCCAAAGTTACTTGCATATTCTTACTTTTTGTTCTGTAAAGTTATTGACTCAGGGTATTGTGAGAGAAAGAACATTTCAAGTAGTTTCTTAACAAGATTCGGAAGAACTCGGCGGCTCTATCGGGCTTTATTCCTTTCAGATTGCTAAGACCTTAAAATCTCCACAACTGTTCCGAGATCATTACTTACTTCTACAAGAGATTAGTCACGCAAGACTAGTGGTTGACGAGATACAACAGGAAACGTCGTGTGTAGAAAGAACTTACTAAAATATATTTTTTATGTCTTTCCTAACTTTTTTTTTTACGATCTGTGAACAACGTTATTATTATGTATAGTTTGTATTATGAGTACGACTGTTTGTAAAGCATTGTAAAAAAAATAAAATAAAAAATAGAGCGATACTCAAATGGAAACTATTTTAGAATCTTGTAGTTTTCCTGTCTTGCTGTTACATTGTCTATATGTTAAAGAAGTATTCTAAATAGGCGATTAATGAGTTTTAAGACCTCAGTTGCTTTTACGATAAGACAAAACTTATTATTTTGAATAACATTATAAGTATAAACAATGGTAGAAAACTAATTGAGTTATTGGAAAATGCTTTACGAAGATACCACATACTTGAGAAAATAATTTCGTTGGTTTTGTGTGGACTTCGAGGAGATAGATTCTCAGGTAAGACCAAGTATACTTGCTTAGTTCAACCGATAGCGAAGGTATAGTGGATGAGGATTTGATTATTGTGAATATATACAATTGTATTTAATGAAATTTGAAGCTTTCAGAAATTGAAAGGTTATCTGAACAAGATACAGATGTACGATGTGCAACAGTCGATCAACTTCACCAAGTAAAGGGAAATGTAAATAATAGACATTTAGATTTTTATATTTTGTTCATTCAAAAAAAAAAAGTTTAAAACATCTACTACAAGGTAGTGTCGCGGTACTAGTAACCCACTTACAAAATACAACAGTTTAAAAAAACAGTGATGGTGGAAGTTCGGATCAAAAGACAAAATGGCTTAACGTAATATTACTAATTTTTAAATAGTAATTTATCATAGAGAGTTTATGTCAAAATTTCGAGCAGTATTGTGTGGGAAATGATATGCCACATGAATAGCAGGTGAGCATCGTAATCTTGATAATGTGAATCAATAATTAAATAAACTAGCTTTATTCAAACCTGTATATAATGAAAATACAGATAGATTGAAGAACTTAGTCGCTCAGTGCTGTAAATCCTCACTTCCATCAAGGTGACAAGTTTATCCGATGATAGAACATACATTGAAAATCCTAGCTGAAAAGCATTTCTATTTATCTTCGTAATACCTACAATAACTCAAGAAGACAAGGTTATAAATACAAGGAAACATTTCCTGTACTAGGAAAGATTAATCAACATGAAGTGAACAGCTGCCGAGTTAAGACTCTCAATGTTTTCCGTACAAAGTGCCCAACATGGAACTTCATTGTATCAGTGAAAATTGGACTAAGATCTGTATCTGACACTTTTGTAAATAAATAAATAAATAAATAATATAATAATAATAATAATAATAATAATAATAATAATAATAATAATAATAATAATAATAATAATAATAATAATAATAATAATAAAAAGATTCACTCAATGCTTCTTCAAATTTTAAAATATTTATAGCAACTGTGGAGGAAAGACGAAATTAAACTTAAGGTTTATTGTAGAATGTTGAGTAATCTGGTAGTTTGGAATAGGAATGGAAAGCACAATAATCTAATTGAAAGTATATTCTTAGGAGTCTGGGTTCAAAAGGCTACTGCTGTGCAGGAGATAGACCTTTACAATGATATCATCTTCATATTATAAATTTGATTTGCAAAGATATGCTCGACAACAGGCTGTACTTTATGTGACGGAAGTGCAATTCAACAACGCAGCAAATTTTGGGGGTGGAGGATAACAAAAAAATGTAATAAATTAAACAAATATACGAAAGTACGAGGTGGTATCAAAAAGTTCGTCCAATTACCTAGAAGGCGACGAACTATTAACCCCCTCGACATGCATTTTATAGTTAGGTCCTTGTATGTTAACCATGCAAATTGTGAACTCGTTAGAACGATTCTTTCTTTTTTCAGATAAATCATTGAAGGTGCGATGATTGACAAGCTTGAGGCACGGAGCATCATTAAGTTCCTCCATCTTCAGAGGATATCAGCAAAGCAGATCCATGAATAGATGAAAGATGTCTATGAGTATGAAAATCTCATCCTACGAGATGGCATTCAAGTGGAAACGGCAATTCCAAAGTGGACACATGACCACCGCAGAACCCCTAGATCTGGAAGACCATCTTTCACTGATGATGCCACCTTGACGGAGAAAGTGCAGAAGATCATAATGGAAGACAGGGGGATAACCATTGAAGATGTTATGTGTACAATAGATATGAGTTGTGGGTCTGCCTGAAATATCATTCAGAATCAGCTGCATCTTCAGAAAGTGTCAACACGGTAGATCACCATGACTGCTCATAGCTTTACAGAAGAGACATTGCGAGAACGCTGCAAGAGAAATGTTGCATCGCTGTGAGGTGATTGAAGAGGAATTTCTGGACAAACTATTGGCAATGGATGAAAGTTGGGTTTGTCTTTATGATCGATAAACAGAGAATACAAGCAAACAATGGAAGCGCCCCTTCTCCTCCTAACCTAAGAAGCACGAATGCAGAAGTCTGTAGCCGAGGTGATGCTTCCCGTTTCCTGGGACTATGTATGGGTCATAGTGACAGATTACCTACCACAGGGGCAAACTATTACTAGTACATGTTATTCCTATCTCCTAACTTAGTTAGAGAGGAACTGAAGAAGAAACATCGTGGATTAGTCACAAAAGGGATGTTGGTGTTAGCAGACAATGCACCAGATCATTCCGCCCATGCATCCCTGGTTATGACAGTGGAACTAAGAAATGAAATATTGCACACCCCCATACTCACCAGATCTAGCATAAAGAGGTTTCTTTATCTGCTACAAATGAAGTGTTCACTCGAGGGCACCATTTTGTCAGTAGGGATGACGTCTTTCTCAGGTTGAACTATGGTTTCAAAGCCAAAGTGCAGACTTTTACCAAACAGGCTTACGGAAAATAAAGAACAGCTGGCAAAAATGTGTCGCTAGGCACGGAGACTACGTAGAGAATAATTAATACCATTATGGTGTCAGAGGATTTTAGAGTGGATTTCTTCTAGATGATTGCACGAACCTTTTGATACTCTCTCGTAAATTATTAAAAATAAATATTTCTTGTTGAAATTTGACTTCGCGATGAAGATACTTAAATTTACTAATCTGATCGTATGTTTGCAAATTATATTCATAACTCATATTTAGGTTAGATTTAATTATGGTAGATTAAACAGTCTTCAAATAGAACAAGATGCTACAAAATAAGTCATTCAAGACTTGAGTAACTGCATTTCCAATTGTATTGTTGATCTGACCTTCATCGTTTAGTACAGTTAAAAGAACCCATGAAAGCGGTCTACCAAATTGAGGGTGGAAACACCCTAGAAAGTTTTAAACGAAGGTAAAATTCGATGCAATTTTGTAACTGTAAGCATCTACATGGAAACACTGTTTATTATGCTCTACATTACCGGACGATTAACAGTGCTGCCAATCCAAATATATCTTTTTGAATGACACTATGTCAGTTTACTACATATTTCAAATCTATATGTTAAATGAAAACTTACGGTACCACATTTATTATTCAGTGTTATATATAGACTAAGGACGCTTCAGTTCTATAAACTTCCGTATCTTCCAAATTTTTCAGTTCTCTACAACAGTAATAACGAAAAAAAGACGAACATGTCAGTGCATATCAAAAGTACCGTACTGTGAACTAATTTGACCATGATATGACGTATTTGTAACAAGTAGGAACAAAGTTACAAAGGATTGAAAATATTTCTGTCTTTAAAAATGTTTAATTTTTAAAAAAGTATTAAACAAGTATCACATCACGTTGATGCTTCTTAATAGATGTAAATTTTCATAATATTATTTATTGTAACTTGATACTTCAACTCTTTCCGGAGATATGAAAAATATGCGTATAGATTGCTATACTGCTTAAAATGAAGTAGCTGTATGAAATTATTTTTAAAATATGCTTGTATAACATTGCAGCAATAGTTTTGGACGGTTGGGATTGCAATGACAAAATGTAAGCAGTGTTGCAAACTTTATCATGTCAAGACATCAAATTGGTCTAATAGGCATCATGATCTTTGTGTCTATTGAAAACTATCCTTGTGATTGAATGTGATATTTATCTAAGCACTTTTTTCGAAATAAAACTTTTTTAAGAAAGTAAAATTTTCAATCCTTTGTATCTTGGTAAATACTTGTTAGAAATACGTCACATTACAGTCATAGCATACCCTAAGATACTTCGAATGTGCATTGACACGTCCGTTTTGCTAGTGCTATTATTGTTGTACAGTTTTCTAATATTAGGATGTTAACGGATGTTTGTGATACTATAGCGTCCTTTTTCTAGTTTGTAACACTGAATAATAAAGGTGATATTGTAAGTTTCCTCATAATAAATATAGATTTGAATTGTATAATAACCTGGCGTAATGTTATTTAAAAAATAAACTTTGTTTGATAGGCAATATTGTTAATCAGGTGGTATTGTGTAATATGTTAAATAATGTCCCCTAGTCGCCATTTGCATGTTAACAATATCATATCGATTTTTACCTACTAGTTTGGAAGTTACAACGGAGGTGAATGATCGACCCTATAGAGAAGACCGGGGACAATTGTAACAAATTTTACATTTTATTTTTTCTCACATGTTTATTCTCCAATAAGTCTGAAAATTATACAATATCTGAAGTGAAGCTTTGTTGCTTCATTCAATTTTTTTCATACATGACAATTTCTAATATAGAAAGTTGCGATACATTTTATGACAGCATCTGTTTTGTTACAAATGTCCCCATGCCTGGGTCAATTGTAACAGAGCTTTGGGACAATTGTAACATGATGCTTTTAATGAAAAGTACTGTACAATACCTGGGTATATGTGGCATAGCAAAACAATATATATGGTTTAATAATAGTGATACTACTAATAGTAATACTGATAGGTTTAGCAACGGATTGGGACAATAAACTAAGAGTATAGACTACATCCCGAAATATTTAAAAATATACAATTTCCATGCGTGAATAAGGTGCATGAATGATGAGTTATTTGTTACCGGTACCTTGCCACATTAGTTCGAAATAACTTTTGTTCGGCCTAACTTAAACATAGACAAGCAAGCCAACATTAAAATACGACGTAACATAAAAATTCAAGTCAGTGACGTAAAAATGGCGTTTGGCGTCCCTAGGAAAAATCCGTAGTAGCGCCCCCGTATCCCAATAGTATGCTCCCAGCAATGCCTACCCTGCCTACCCCATTGTTATGCCACTGTTTCAAGTCCTAATCATACCGTACTAATAGACACCCATACTGCATTTGTAACCTCTATACACATCCCTCACGCAACGACGCGAACAGAGAATGCGCCACTGTGCGAAAGAAATTAAGTAAAACAAGTGAAAAGTTACAATGTTGATTATTTCTGATGAATCAGAAAGGGAGAATATTTAACAAATGAATATTTAAAAACTTATAGGCTATTGAAAGACATCTCAAGGAAGGAACATGTTGAAACATTAGCCTATTCTAATACAACATTGAAAAGCAGTGACCCGCAGTCAACCACAAACTTTTTTGAGGTCGTATAAACAAGTTAGGGGAGCCCCCATAATGAAATATGGGGTGAAAGTCTTTTTCCCCCTATAGTAACCTTAATGATATATTGTACACTAAGACCGCCAAAGACTTTTTGGGGATCGGGTCCTCTCCTACGTACTTGTGGCCCCGGAAAAGCATACTTAATACGTACATAGTTTTATTAATTGCATCAATTGTATTATCTTCGGTCACATCTAGTTTATTTTCATACTGTTCAATACAACTTTGTCTGGTGCGATTGTAACATGTTACATTTGTACTCATTCAACGGTCAGTGATAAATACCATGATTTCTCATAATTACATTGAACCAAAGCATCAAACACAATATCCACGTTGTCAAGGAAAGAACATAGATTACACACGCACGGGATATTTGTTTACAGTAAACGCATATCTATCAAGAGAAAATAAAAACAAGTCAGTTGAAAATTTACTTAAGTCTGTCAAAATCACGTTTCTCCTTGTCTAGTCTTCCACACTTTACTAACGACACTCTTTTTTTTTTCTTCCCACATACACCTTGCATGTGTGACTCCAATGAGATGTACAAATGATATTCCAAAACTCGCTTCTACAAGTAATGGCCAATGTTACAATTGACCCGCGTTACAATTGTCCCCGGTCTCCCCTACATGTCTAGATATTTTAAACTTCTAACATATAACGTTATACTATATGTTAGTAGAATCACGTAAGTGGTACTTATACGATTTGTAATGAGTACGTACATATTCACATATCCGTTACTCCATCCGCTAACTCGAACGATAGCGAATTTTTGGATTGTTCATTACAATAGATAACTAGAGTCAGTAGCGGTTCCAGGATATGATCAAGAGAGGGGCTAAACCATAGTTTGCAGCTTTATCTAGTATAAAGCAGGATTGAAGCTCATTTTATCCCGTGTATATCTGAGTGTCAAGAAGGGGCTATAGTCCCTATAACCCCCCTTGAATCCGCGCCTGCCTAGAGCTATTATCTTGGCAGAGTTCGTTAGCGGAGTCTATCCATTAATATCTTCACGGGTACCGGGGATTGAAACAAATGTTATAACTCTAGAATACTAGACGTTACATATCGACACATTAGTTACCCTCCAGTGATTGTTATCTACGGGCGAAATTTAACATTATAATAGTCGCATAGAGGACAATAATCCTTCAGACGTTTTTCTTACCATTTCATTATATTCTGTTGTTATTACAATTTATTAATTTTTATTACCTTAAGTCCTATTTCATTTAAAAGTAGTTAAATAATCTATTAACATGTAATTTATACACAATAAACTTTAACTGTATAAAAATTACAGTAAATTCAGTAATTACAGTAAATTTTAAATGGAGGACTATTGTCCTCTACGCGACTAATGTCGTTCCAGTGGGCTACGCGACCATTGCAGTGTTAAACTTCTACAAATAGAAATACATTTCGTGTGATCCTCGTTACAACCTTTTTGAGAGTTTATTCATTATTATTATTCAGTGTATTCTTTGTTTCCATTGACGCTACTAAAATTATGATGGTGATAATGTACCTAATATGGCTAAGATGTATTCTCTCTATAAAGCTACGAAGAGGGGTTGAGGTAAATGATGCTACTCTCTAGGGCGGCAAATTACCTGCTCTACGCTATAATTATTACTTCCAATTACATTTTGGTCCGCTTCACAAGGGATACTCATTTCTCATTTTTGCTGATTCCACTATCTACGTATATATCCGAAGTAATTCAATGTGTAAATACAAGGGTAAATGAAGTCTTTCAATGTTCTAGTACAAAATATACCCGCATTTACTACAGAACAATGAAAACCAATTAATATTCAAAGTACAGCTCTGACGCGTGATTACTGGCATACTAAAGAATTCGACTAACATATGTTTCCTGCAGTAGTCAGACCTTTAGTATGACGCTAATCATACGTCAAAACGACTCTGCATAAGGAGGAAAGAAATTATTTATTGCTGGTTAGGAGCATCCTGCTGGTTTGTGGAGCATCATTGTTTCAGAAAGTGCACATGTACCGAAACAGGTAGTAATCTGAAGGGGCAAGGTCAGTATTATATGCTGGGTGTTGAGTCACTTTTTGCCATCAAGTTCCTTAATTATAGTCGTGTTTAGAACCCAGTTAAGGTATTTTCAGTTTACCAATGCATAATATTTTTGACGTAGTATAGCATACACTAGATCCAACTACATGGAGTAATCGTGACCATTAATGGCAGAACCGCTAGGAACGAAATCGAACTGAACAAACTCTCGTAATTCCACTACAGACAGGACATGACTTTATGCTCAAAATGGCTCTGTTTGACAACCGGGTCTGGAAATTGTCCCTTGCTCAACCATTCACTTTATATTTTCTTCACATGTGTTTCAGGGAACTCACATCACGTTGATTTTGCAGCAGTTGCCACGGATTCACTCCCCTCTCGCAAAGTGGTCGGCAACTGGGAAAAAGCGGTCAAGAATCTATTTTGTCAACTTCACCGCCTATGAAATGGGTATTGATATTTGATTATAAGTATATCTCCTGCTTCCAAACCCGGAGTTTCAAGACATAGGAATATTTTGGCTGTCCATAAAATGCATAAAATCATAAACAAATAAAAATGCCGAAAAATCAATAAAAAATGAATCAAACAATATGATATGTTTTAACCATTTATATCGTTTCTGAGATCGATGAAAGAGGTTGAATAGTATATTGGACTCAAATACTGTGTGTTTAGTGAAGAGTTTTATTTGTTGTCCATTGTCATATCATTTATATGATAGTTTTGTTAGTGTTACCGGAAAGTTACATATACACTGATGGTAGTAGCTCTGCAGTCTAAGCTTATCCTCGCTTATCTGCAAAATAAGATTTATTGAGTTGACCATGAGTAGTTACAAAGGTTGAGCATTGAAAGTAGCTGCAGCCAAGTGCAGCTGAAGGACTCAGCTCCATCTAATTGGAAATGTGTGATGAGTAATGTTGTTGTCGTCGCAATCGAGATTCGTTATCTGAGAATTACAAAGGGAAAAGGCATATTGCCTTGTGCGTAATTTGCAGTGCTCTTCGTCCCTGAATCAAAGTTGTAGTGAAAGCCCCATACATATTGCAGTGATAAACTATCAGTCATGTGGAGCTGCTCCATATTACACGTCAGTGCAGTAGTATATACGAAGATTCTATACTGATTCTTTTAATCTTACCGAAACTACGTAATTCTGTACTAAATTAAATTCCAGTAAGTATAAGTGCTTGTTCGAAGGTGGAGCGAGTGCAAAACCGCGAACTTTAACTTTGTATCCTAAGGCCAAACTCACATTTGTTTTACACCGTCTTTTTATTAGCTGCACCAGTGGCGTATTTACGATTTTATTTCGGGAGGGGCTTTGCTAACTTTCGGGGGGGGGCTTTGCCTGGAAATGTGAAAATTCTGCAAGATATTTCATTTACTTTACTATACTAAGTAAGATTTCGGGGGGGGCTTAAGCCCGGAAGCCACCCCCCTAAATACGCCACTGAGCTGCACATACAATTAGAGGGAGAGCACATTGAACGTGTAACCGCTCTTTGGATGCATATTAACACCTGTCCTAACTTTGTACTGGCTAATGTAATGTTTCCAATTTATAAACTATATGAATGATTCACGATGGTGGATTTCAAGATGGCGGCTTTTATTGTTATGTGTCCTCCACAATTTCTCCTCACCTTTATTACTCCCCCACATTGTTCCTTTGGTTAACTTTTGCAGTATTTGACATTTATGCGAGGAGTTTCCACACTTTTGGACCACCCTGTGTATATAACTGCACGTATTGCAGCAGGAGTTCTTTGAATCACTTTTTCAGTAGTTTCAATCGATTTAGAGAGGATAATTACGTATAGAACGGTAGAGAGACGTCCGTCAACTTCCATTGTTTCTGAATACACTATTTTTGTCCGCTTTTTCCAAGTTTCCGACCACTGTGTCTCGGCCTGAGCTGGGCAACTCGAATAACACAATGGGGTAGTTCCTGATAGTTTTCTCGAGCTCGTTAAGTTAAAGCCCTATAGTGGACTGGGACATGCCGAATTAGTTTGAAAATCGTCGTGTGCCGTGGATGGATTTTCTTTAATGGCGCGAAGTATATTATTCGTTGTATTATCATAAAAAAGTATCATATACGGTAAATCAATGCATAGATTTGCTACTAAATTGTGTAACCTTTGCAATGAAAGTAGCAATGTATTATTTCATTTTACGGAAGAAGATACTGGAAATACTATATGTCTAAATCGAAAGCAAGAAGCTTGGTAAACTCATTTGAACGATTAGAGGAACTGGTCGCGCGAAGTAAATATTTAAATTTGAACGAACAGAACTCTCGAAGTGTACTGAGTCAATATAAAAGCAGTACTACATTTTTATGAGTATTTCTTGTTTATTTTGTTATAAATTTTTGAAAATGTTAGTGCAGTGGACTTCCTCTAAGACATTTAAATCTGACTCCAATTTATTAAAATTTATACAGTACCAAAACACATTTGAATTGTAAGACAAACTAACCAATCGTCACGTATTTTCGTTTTAGATAATATGGTTTTGGTTAGAATCTGTAAAATATCCAGATTTCATTTTCATGAATGGAAGATGCACAGATTTTATGTTTCTGGAATGAAAAGAACATGTTCAAATTTACAGAGGACATATCTGTTTTATTTCTTCACATTTCTTATAACGTTACATGTTATATGTTCTAATGGGCTACAAATGGTGTACGTACTATGTCTTCTGGTTTCATTAGCACTTGAAAGAGCATTGGTACATACAATTTTATATCTATAAAGAAAGAGCCGGGTTGGACTTTGACATTGCCAACAGTTAAGAGAAATAACGTTGGACAGTACTTTTCATCGCGGTTTTAAACTACTTGGCAAGACAGCTATTTCACTCTGAATTGCTTTCGTTTCTTGCTTTTTTTTTTTTGAGAAAAAGAAAGAGAAAGATAGATAGAAAAGGAAGTAATTTATTTCAGAAACTCTCGCACAGAAACTTCCGCAAACAGTGTTGCTAGCTTACATAAATATTTGGCTTCGTTGGTGCAATAGAATATTAATTGATCGATGGGACATTAATTGAACCCTCCACTTGCAATAGAGCAGAATGGATAAAAAAAAATGATTAATGGTAGAGAATCAAGGAGAAAAATCTTGAAAAAAAATATTGGTCTAACACGAACAACGCTAGACATAGTTCAAAGAAGAAAATACTAGTTTAAACGTTATTTGATAAGAAACTGTGTTATCGTAAATACGGTAAAGGAGGAAGGTGAAGAATATTCTAATTGACTGTAGTAAGGAAGGGAATTCTTAGGTGAAAAAGAAGAGATTTACGGAGGAACAAGTTCACAAAACTTTCTCAAGTTGTTGCAAATCAGCTGTAGTAAAGGCAGAATAATCGAGACGACATATTATAGTTCACTGAACAACATCTAGTAAACTGCTTAATGGGAATGAAACTTTGAGAGTCAAAACCAATATACCGTTGATATGTTTCACACAGAACGGCCTGGTTTCTCCCCCGACAGCTAGGACTTCTTTAACATATTTTATTCAGCTCGGTTAACTTTTATAATGAATTCTACAATCTAATATATTCGTGATATTTCCAGATTCTAATGAGCCTCAATTGTGGATGATATACTTAGTGTAGTGGGCCTTGGAAACTAATGATCGGTATGTATATGTAAAGATAATATAGCATAGGGCCTATATACTTCCTTTGCTCTTATTAATTAACTGGCGTACCCGGCATTGCGAGAGAAGAATATTGTTCATTCATAATATTTGAAATACGGAATCGAGTACAATAAATAACAAGCAAAGCCTTCGGCATTGCTCTTTTAAATTCCCGACGTGCTGGCTGACGTGCTCGTTCTTGACTAAACATCGATTTAAATGTCATTGTTGCTGTCACTAGTCAGCTTAGCGACCGCGAAAATCATGGATAAGACATTAATCTCGGCCATTTTGAATATTTTATTTTTCACACTTCCTCGCCAACCTTTCCATACCAACGGGGATCTGAATTTGGATTTATTTGGCATTGGAAGTGTTACTATTCATCTCCACGAACCCAAAAACTATGATTTCCACTCTAATATCGGCCATTTTTGATTATTTTTACATGTCAACCCCTTTCCACATCTAAATGTATCTTAACGTCGCAGCATTTTTTCAGATTATAAATTACTAGCAGCGTTCACCCCGCTTCGCTGCGGTCACCCCGGAACGCAATAAACTTTGTTACTTAGATAATTTTTACTTTTTCGCTTTCAAGTGATATGATAAAAACCATAGAAGATTGCAGTAAATGTTAACATTATATCGCCTGTCATTTATGTTAACCCGCCCCGCTTCGCTGCGGTCACCCCGGAAGTTTTCGCTTTCAAGTGATATGATAAAAACCATAGTAGATTGCAGTAAATGTTAACATTATATCGCCTGTCATTTATGTTAACCCGCCGAGTGACACGGTCATGCGGGTTGCATATAAATACGTTTATTTTTATACCTATGATGAACTAACAAAGGATTTGTACGTTATGGACACTTGAATGGTCAATTATCTCAAGACACTGGTAATTAAAAATTAAAGTGATATGATAAAAACCATCTAGGGTCCAAATCCTAATAACCCCCCAAAAATAAAAGAAATTGGTTCAGCCGTATTAGCGTGATGAGGTAACAAAGGATTTGTGCGTTCTCTTTTATATATAAGATATCTGTATGTCTATTTATTATAGAAATAAGGTTACGTACAGAGTTTCATCTTTCTAACATGAGAAACTCATAAGATATTATAGGTGCTATTCATACATAATTATTTAATCAAGCTTTAGTGACGCGATTACTGTCGTATTAGCCCTGTACTAAAGAGGGTGTACATACTTTTTCTGTTATTCAGAGTCTGCTTGGAGTTCAACTACTAAGTTGATTAGGGAATGATTAATTAATATATTCCCAATACCTCGAATGAAAAAAAATAAATAAATGTGGCAACTACAGAAATCTAGACGTGCGCATGCGTAGTCAGTAAAAATGGAAATATATGAAATACGAAATTCGAAATGTTTTCTTTGTGGTTTGACATCGCAACAACTTATAAATAGTTATGCAATCAATTATAATTAATGTATTCATTTCTGAGAGATTGAGTTGATTTTAACATCCCTTTTAATAGCGAGGCCATATGAAACGGGACCTATTGATTAACTTGAAATCCGAACTACATGAGCCCTCGCCGGGAATTGAACCTGGGTCTTCCATGTCAAAGGCGCGTACACTAACCACTTAACCACGAGGGAGCTCTCATATCTGAGAGAGGTATTTACGGAGGGAATAAGTAGAATTCAGTTAATATTAGCGGCAATAAAAATATTATATTGTAATTATAGGAGAAGATAATTTATCGATCAGTTGTGTGTATGCCTCAGAAAACTGGAAATTTTCTTCTCATCTGTCACTATTCACCTTAAGAAACAGTTCCGCTATTGTAGAAGATGCAGCTTGATAGCTGCTTCATAGTTGACTCACCCGAGGAGGTGAAAGGAAAGAAAGAAAAAAGAAAGGAAATTAATTGCCTTTGTATTCTTATAATGTCAGTTTGGGGCTAAACCTGGGTATCCTCTGCTCTAAATTAGTCTCATGTGATTAATTTAGTCAACTCTTACGGGCTAATCAAAGATTCTGAATACACTTCTGCTAACCATGAGTTAATCAGTCCCTTAGTATGGCGCTAATCATACGTCAAAAGATTCTGCATAAGGCCCTAAATCTTAAACCACCTCTTCTCCTTTGAAGCCCCTCCTCCCCTTAGAATACGAACCAAACGGTTCTGTATATGCAACGATTTCTTCCAAATTACTGTATTTTTCGATAAAATCACCTTAAAATGGATATGCCAATTCAACAGTGTGATTTTGTATACCGGACAGACAAATGCACAAACATTCATTTTTATAAATGATTGTCAATATTTTGAAGGAATTATAACTTAGGAACTAAAATTTAATGAGTAACTTGTGCGCAAGGAATTTAATTATCGACATAACTCCAAGTGTTAAGCTATACTGAAAGAGAACGTGTTTTATTTTATTTTATTTTATTTTTCAATTTTGACATTTACTACATCGTACTACCTTTTACCAACTGCCAATCCAATCAACAGCGGCAATTTTTATCATTCCAAGGAAACATGTTTTGCTTCATAAAAATCAGAACTATTATTATTATTACGAAAGCGAGCGTGAAATAGGTGATACACATAGCGGATCTCACCCAGCTAACGTATTCCATGCTTCTCCTTTCGTCCTGTGTGAAAGCCTTTGACATCTATTTGAAAGATATTTTCTGTTTTTTTTTTCTTCTTGTACGTAGCGTACTTTTCTTTGTGCCTTTGGGTTCATTCGTACATATTAAAGCCTGATCAAGCAACGTATTATATGCACGTACATTTTGACTCCCTGCTGCTGTTAGCTACAGCACTGAGACGCCATGTATTGGTGCCATTGGAAAACACTTTCCTGTTCCTTTCAAATGGATATCCAGTATGTAGCAGATTCCTTTACTGCAGCTGTAGGGCTGCCATATTATGAAACGACATTTGTATTTGTATTTGTATTTGACCAATTTCGAAACAGTTTGGGAGATCATCTAAGAAAGCTGTCAGCATCCTTATTGCTATTCTTAGTCCAGATTGATAAAACAGCTACTAAGAAATACATTTTAAATAACAAAAATAGGAATGTATCAATGGAACTTTGTTTCCAGTCTTGATATTGATCGGTTTCAACCAAATTTTGCAGACACGTGGTAAGTAAACAGTGAGTGACGCAAAAGTTGCTAAGTAACATTATCAAATATATGTTATTCTTACCAAATATAATTTTACAGTTTTAATAAATAATACAGGGATATTGTAAATGTTCTTCACAATATCAAAGTTTGAAACCTCAATTTTATTTATTCAGCATGACATGAAAATTATATTAAATGCAAAAAAACTCATAAAGCCTTTTTTTTTTTACACATACTTGTTATGCCCACGTCAAAGGTGCTCAATATATGTGCCATTTGTAATTTGGCACACATCAATCTGATGGTTCAATTCTTATACACATTTTATATTATGTAAGAGTCAATAGATGCAACTGCTTCTTGAATGCGTACTCGAAGTTCAGGTAAGTTGTTAAGGTGGCTGATCACTTGGTTGTTTACGTAACCCCACAAAAAAGTCGCACAGGTTGATATCCGGCAAACAGGGAGGTGAGAGTAAATAAAGGTCGTCCGATCCATTGATTTCGTAACCTTGGGTTGAGTTTTCTCCTGACATCCCAGTGCCAATGTGAGGGTTCCCTATCCTGTGGAAAAGAAATCCGTGACCGCTTGCAGCTCCAGAAAAAACACATATCTGCAGCATGTGAAGATAGGGAAATCCGTTTACAATATCCTCCTCGTAAAACATAGCACCATATACTTTCTAATGGGCGACTATACAAAACACGTTTATGTTGGGAAAATCACGGACATATCCTTTAAAACCCTGGGGAATTTCCAAGGTCCAGATTCTCACATTTTGTTTGTTTACTTCTCCGGGAAGGGGAAGGTACTTTACTGAACAGAACTGACTCAATGAAACCACCTCTTTCCATAAGGTTTTGCATAATTACACAGAACTCAAGTCTTTAATGCCTATCACTATGTTTAATCACCTGCAACAATTTTCATTCGATAAGAGGTGAAATTTCAAATGAAATTTCAATGAAATTTCGCAGAATTTTCCACACTGTCATCTGCCTCAATTCTTTATTTACACGAACCGTTAATTCTTGTGAGCTGCTGGCGGAAGCTGCACGCACACGATCAACCAAGAGTATTTCCTCACTACCTCCTGACCGGCCTGTTTATTTCCTCTTGCATACACTCCCACTTTCCTTAAATTGTCTGTACCACTTCCGAATTGAGTACCCGATTGATGATTTTAACGCGAACTTCGTTCTTCGTTCAATTAGTGAACTTAAATGCATACTGTTTTACATTAAATTCGTGAACGCAAAAGGTCTTCCTATCTTAGTTTCTGTCATCTTGATTTACTGTAGTCTTGACAGCGGAATATGGAACTAAACACCAACTTTACCAGCAACTAATAGAGACGGATCTACTGCGGGGCCGAAGGGGGGCTAGCCCCCAGTTTTTTGAGTGACAAAAATAATTGAAACTATTACTTATATATTTTTGAAAGTTTATAGTAAACTCATAATATACCTATGATAGTCTGGATTCTGATTGCCCCAGTTTTGACCTTCTAGTTCCGATTCTGGCAACCAGAACGTTTTTTTTTTTTTCATTTAAGTTGCATGCCATTCTGAGTAAACAAACGTGAGCTATTAAACTTTGAAATCGGGAAGATTATTTACAATAGCCCTATGAAGATAGATAAATAGATAGGTAGATATAGGGGAAGCCATTTATCTTGGTACGACCTTGTAACTTTTAAGCTAATAGATACATTTAAGAATGCTGAAATTTCGTACATGCAAATATCGACAGCCGGATGTTGTTCGACAAACTCTGCACTACTACCAGATTAACAGTGTTTCAAACCTGTGAATTAGAGAATCACTTGTGTCAGTAAACAACTAAATAATAGTAAAATTCACTTATTTACATAATTAATTCTTTGTGTTGATTCGTTCAAATCCACAGCGTAAACCAACATTACAACTTCTCACAAATCTATATATAAAAAAGTATTATTTCCTTAATTAAAGTATTTCCTTTTCTTCTTCTAATGTATTACAAAATTTATATAACATTTCTGGTGTTTCCTTATATCAACATAACCCAACATTAAGTTATATTACTACCTATACCAAATCTACATATTAAAGGAAAACTTACAATGTGTTTCTACTTATTATCCAACGTTGTAAACTACGAATGCTGCAATATTCCGAACATCTAAACTTTGGAATTCTAAGAAGGTACATTTGTTAAGTGTCCCCTCGGGATTCGTGTACAATTGATTCAAATGCAAACTTCTGCGGAGCACAATATGTATTATACTAATTTTAGCGGCCCATACGGGTAATTTGCATATTTATGGACCTTCATATATCCGGAATTCAATCATACATTACTATAACACTCGGACACAAAATTGCTTTTAGTTTCTTTAGACGTAAGTAGGAATAATTCTTGGAAAGCGCTTAAAGGAGAAGGTAGTGAAAGTAGAATTTATTGATGATAGAGTTATGATGTTAAGACTTAAAGGGAAAACGAAGGATCTAGTGGTGATACAAACATATGCACCGACGACTTCGCATGCAAATGAAGAAGTAGAGGAAAATTATGAGAAAATAGAAGAAATTATAGATAGGGAGAAGAAGGGTGCATGCATAATTCTAATGGGAGATTTCAATGCAGTTGTGGGAGAAAAACAGGAAGGCAAATATGGCATATCGTAGGCAAATATGGTTTAGGCGAAAGAAATGAAAGGGGAGAGGGACTGGTGAATTTCTGTAGACAGAATTCACTAGTAATTGGGAACACTTGGTTCAATCAGCACAAGAGAAGAAGATATACATGGAAATCACCAATAGACGGCGGAAGATATCAGATAGACTATGTTATGATTCAGGACAGGTATCGGAATAGCTTAAAGAACGCGAAGACCCTTCCCGGGGCTGATATTTTCTCTGATCATAATCTTGTGCTGGCCGAAGTAGATATTCAACTGAAAAATGTAGGCAGAAGAAAAGTAGGTAACAAAGTGTTGAATACTGAAAAGTTGAAAAACGAGGAAATAAGAAATCTTTTCGCTGAAAAATTCGAAGAAAAATGTTCAAACGAGGAAAGGATAGGCGCAGATAGTAACGCACGGTGGGAACATATTAAACGTTGCTTACAGCAGGCTGCAGAAGAAGCAGTAGGTTACCGCGAACACAAAACTGCTAAGAAACCATGGGTTACAGAGCAGATGTTGCAGAAAATGAGGGAGAGGAAGATGTGGAAACAGGTTGATACAAAAGAGGGCAGAAAGATATACAGAAAGTTAAATAATGAATTACGAAGAGAAACAGACAAAGCGAGGGAAGAGTTTTACAAAAGAAAATGCGAGGACATAGAAGAATTAGAAAGAGTTGGGAAATATGAGGAAATGTACAAGGAGGTGAAATCTATGGAATTTCGGAGGAAACAAGGGAGTATCATGATGGCAGTAGAAAATAAGAATGGGAAGGTAGTCAGCGAGAGAAATGAGGTCATAGGAAGGTGGAAAGAATACGTTGAAGACTTATATGAGAGTAGGGATAGACCGTGTAGCCTAAATGTTGAAGTGGAAAATGAAGTAGGCGAGGATGATAAAGGATTTAGTATTCTTCGGGATGAGTTGGCTATATCCGAGATTAGGAATGGAAAGGCAACAGGAATAGATAACATACCAATTGAATTCATTAAAAATATAGGAGACAAGGGAAAGAAAGAATTGTGGCGACTATGCAATGAAATATATGAAACAGGAGAATGGTCAAGAGACTTTCTGAAAACGATCATGATACCGATGGCTAAGAAATCGAACCCAAAGAGATGTGAGGATTAAAGAACTATTAGTCTCATATCTCATGCAGCTAAAATTCTGCTCCGAATACTGAACAGAAAGTTATATGGAAGAACAAATAAAGATGTTGAGGAAGAGCAGTTCGGGTTCAGAAGAGGCAAGGGCACAAGAGATGCTATTGGATTATTAAGGTGAAAGATTTATAGAAAAAGGGAAAGAAGTGTATGTTGTATTTATTGATCTGGAAAAGGCTTTTGACCGCGTGAATTGGGAATTGTTGTTGGGAGTTCTAACAAAGATAGGGTTGGAATGGAAAGATAGAAGACTCATAAGAAACTTATACATGAACCAACAAGTAAGTGTTAGGATAGGGGAAGAACTGACGGAAGAGAGTGCAATTGGAAGGGAATTTCGACAAGGAAGCTGCCTCTCGCCAACACTATTTAATGTCTATCTAGAAGAGATAGTGAAAAAGAGCCTACATGATGATGATGGCATTTTGGTAGGAGGTAGAATGATTAGATGCATAAGATTTGCAGACGATATGGCCCTTGTTGCAGAATCTGAAAAGAAAATCAATAAAATGTTAGAAAAAATGAGAAGGGGCTTTGAAGAATATGGGATGAAAATAAATGTTAGAAAGACAAAAGCCATGGTGATTGGAACAAAGGGGTCTGTGTCAAATATAAAAGTAGGAGGGGAGAAAATAGAACAAGTGAATAGTTTTCGATACCTGGGTAGTGTTCTTAGTAATGACATGAAATGCGAACGTGAAATAAAAGCAAGGATAGAAATGGCGAAAGAAGCGTTTAAAAGAAAGAAAAGTCTGTTTTGTGGGACATTGAACAAAGAGTTGAGAAAAAGACTCATAAAATGCTTCGTGTGGAGTATTGTGCTGTATGGGGCGGAAACATGGACATTGCGTAAGGGTGACGAAAATCGACTGGAAGCCTTCGAAATGTGGGTGTGGAGAAGAATGGAAAGAGTTAGTTGGGTCGAGCGGAAAACGAATGAGAGAGTGTTAGAAATGGTGGGTGAGAAAAGAACACTTTTAGATATTATTAGGAAGAGGAAGAGAAACTGGTTGGGACATTGCCTAAGAAGAAATTGTATCATGAGGGACGTCCTAGAGGGTATGGTGGCGGGAAAGAGAGGGAGGGGGCGAAGGAGACTACAATTAATGGATGATATTAAAACAGAAAGATCATACGCGAAGACGAAAAGGTTAGCGGAGGACCGTGGAGCATGGAAGCTTCTCAGCTGCGGCAAGTGACCTGCCAATAAAGGCAGAATACCTATGATGATGATGAGACGTAAGTGGACATGAATGTGGGCATATGCATAACATGTTACATCAAGTACTGCTTCTCTGACACATGTTACTCACTAAGGCCAACATCTTGGATCCGCCATATTAGATTAAACTTTCGGTTTTTCAAATGGGAATAGGTGCAAGTGATACATCAAATTCATGTTCAATTTTCTCTAAAAATTCATTGGTGTAGAGAATTTTCCCGTAGCTTGTACTGTTTGGAAAGTATTGCGTGTTAAATCCCTCCAGGCCGTTTGAAAATAGGCATTGCAGAGTAATATTCGTTACGCTTACGTTATTGATGTTGACAAATCAAAATAATTTATAACTGGAAAAATACTGTAGGTATACACAAACTATTTACAACATTGGTGTCTTAATCTTATTACATTTCTGTGAGTGATTGTTATTACTTCCATGTTATATTATAACAAGGAAGTATTGTATTACAGTCAAAATACCTAATGTAAATGCAGATAAGACCAGATTTGGGTGAAGACCTACCATTTCCGTATTGACGTCTGTGTGTCTGTATGTATCTAAAGATTGCATATATACATGGGGCCCTGCACAATTTTCTATTTTGTTGACATTTAACATTCATTATCTTACAAACGGTACAAGCTATGGTAAAACTCACTACACCAATGAATTTCCGAGAAAATTTTATATGAATTTGATACCCGCACCTATTCATATTTGAAAACCGAAAGTTGAATCCAATAAGACGGATCCAAGATGGCGGCCGGGGTGGACAACACGCATCAGAAAAGCAGCCTTGATCCAGTTTGGCATATGCCTATATTCATGTCCAGTTACACGTAAAGAAACTAAAAGCAATTATACCTATGTATCCGAGCGTTATAGTAGTGTATGATTGAATTCCGAATATATATGAAGGCCCATAAATACGCAGATTGCCCGTAAAATTAGTACAATACACACTGAGAAGTTTGCATTTGAATCAATTTCACACGAATCCCGAGGAGACATTTCACAAATGCACCTTGTAAGTATCATGATTTGGGGGCAGAAGTTCATGACCTAAAAAAATATATCTATATGACGTATAAAATGCCTTGAAAACTAGGAAAAACAACCATTAACTTTGTAACTGTAACTTTTAAAGGAATACAGCAATCATATCATACAGTGGACATCATATCTGCGAAGGAAAGTAATCGTAGCTTTTTAAGTTGAAATATGTGACTTACTAGGATAAAACCTTTATATCATCTGAAAGCTCTTTCTATGAGAAGTACGAAATCGTTTTCAAATCACGGGCAAACCCGCAAACTGACCGTATATGGAGCCAGTTTGTTGGTGTTTGTGACCCTATGTATGGTATATTCGACAGAAATAAAAACTGAATATTACGAAGCATCACACGTAAGCCCCTGAGTCCATCGTGTTTCTGTTTGGCTCACTGCTAGAACTGACTCGGGTAAGAGTTTGATAATTTCACTTTGCACCCAAACGTACCTATTTCGTTAGTGTTGCCATCGAATTGTAAATACAACGTGGCAGATGGTTTGTGTACCACTTGATGTATATCCATGAAAACATGGCATAAACATCATTCGTCACTAGAGAAAATATACTTCGGACATATTCCTCTTCCAAGGACCTCAGTTTGTCAGTGTTGCCAACTAAGTATAAAAATGAGAAATTGTAAAACATGTTTCGTACGATGAGACATTTATACATCAAGTTTGGCAGAAACATCACACGAACTATAGCGAAAAGATGTTGAGTGTGGCCGTCTCCCAACAATTCTAGGTTGTTAGTGTTGTCAATAAGTGTAAACATTACAATGTTGAAAATGGCGTGAATGTCATTGAACGAATATATGACATAAGTGATTTGAAGCGGTATTGGACAATGGAAAACACAGTGTGAGTGTCCCCATCTCCCAAGCACCTCAGTGTGGCGGATATAACTAGACTGTGGCCCACACTAGGTTTGTAGTATGTTAGTGAACCCACAAGCACCCACAGTGTCAGTTATGTTTGCCAATGCGGTGACTTCATGCGAAAATCTTGAATGTACGCATTGGTTGGCAACACTGCCACACTGGGGTGCTTGGTAGACGGGGGCATACACTATGTTTTCCATTGTCCAATGCTGCTTCAGCCACATTTGTCATATATTCTTTCAATGGCAGTTTCGCCATTTTCAACATTGTGATGTTTACACTTGTTGGCAACACGACAACCTAGAATAGTTGGGAGACGGCCACACTCAACATCTTTTTGCTATAGTTCGTGTGATGTTTCTGCCAAGCTTGATGTATAAACGTCTCATCGTAGGGAAAGTGTTTTAAAATTTCTTATTTTTATACTTGGTTGGCAATACTGATAAACTGGGGTCCTTGGAAGAGGAATGTCTAAAGTATATTGGCTCTAGTGACGAATGATGTTTATGCCATGTTTTCATGGATATACATCGAGTGGTACAGAAACCATCTGCCACGTTGTATTTACAATTCGTTGGCAACACTGACGAAATGGGTACGTTTGGGTGCAAAGTGATATTATCAAACCCTTACCCGAGTCACGTTCTAGCAGTGAGCCAAACAGGAACATGATGAGCTCAGGGGCTTACGTGTGATGCTTCATAATATTCATTTTTATTTCTGTCGAATATACCATACATAGGGTCACAAACACCTACGAACTGGCCCCATATAGGGTTAGTTTGCGAGTTTGCCCGTGATTTGAAAATGGTTTCGTACTTCTCATGGTAAGATCTCTCAGACGATATATAAGTTTTCCCCAGGTACTTGGTCCCGGTATGGTATCATCCCTAGTTAGATTTTAAATGAAAACAAATTATAAACTTAAACAATTTAATGAATGAGTCAAATAAAGCAAATTATACGGCGTAAAGCGCACTAATTTCTCGCATCTCGACCTACTATATAGTATGGTGTGTTTCTGTATCTTGCGCGTCACTGCAAAGATAAACAAGTAGTGTTGCCACGTAAATTGTGTGATTATTGTTTAGAATGAAATAAATTGTGTATGAAAAATCGGAAAGTGAAAATCATAGATACATTCGGATAGGCAGGGGAGGCTTCCTAAGGATGCTGTCTCTTTGCGCCAAAATACAGACCGTTGAGAAAAAAGTAACAAATTTATACGTCAGAAATTATTTTAAAAATATTACACACATACACAAATTAATTTTGGAAATATTTAATGAAAATAAAAGTTCCAATTATTTCCACTTACATTATATTCTATGTGTCAAATATAAAAGTAGGAGGGGAGAAAATTGAACAAGTGAATAGTTTTCGATATCTGGGTAGTATTCTTAGTAATGATATGATGTGTGAACGTGAAATAAAAGCAAGAATAGGAATGGCGAAAGAAGCCTTTAGGAGAAAGAAAAGTTTGTTTTGTGGGATCTTGAATAGAGTTGAGGAAAAAAAAACTTATACAATGCTTCGTGTGGAGTGTTTTATTGTATGGGGCGAAAACATGAACATTACGTAAAAGTGATGAAAAACGACTGGAAGCCTTCGAAATGTTGGAGTGGAGAAGAATGGAAAGACTTAGTTGGGTCGAGCGGAAGACAAATGAGAGGGTGTTAGAAATAATGGGAGAGAAAAGAACACTTTTAGTTATTATTGAGGAGATGAAGAGAAACTGGTTGGGACATTGCCTGAGAAGAAACTGTATCATGAGGGACGTGCTAGAGGGTATGGTGGCAAGAAAGAGAAGGAGATGGCGAAGGAGGCTACAATTAATGGACGATATAAAAACAGAAAGATCATGCGTGAAAATGAAGAGGTTATCGGAAGACTGTGGAGCATGGAAACTTCTCAGCTACGGCAAGTGACCTGCCAATAATGGCAGAATACCTATAATGATGATTATATACTATAGCAGTATACCACCATTGTCTTACAACATAAAACACAGACTAATATCTGCAGTACAGGTCCTTTCTCTTTTGCTTGTGGATTGTCATCTGAAAGAGAAAATGTATTTGCTTTGGTGTGGAACCTCGATCATATAACCAAAATTTAAAAAATGACAAAAAATGAAAAGTTGCCTAAACTTACCAAAAATTATGAAAAACGACCAAAACTTTAGGAAAATGACAAAAAAAGCGCTAAAAACAGAAAATATTGAAATTATGCAAAACAAAAGCACTTTAAAATTACCATTTGTTGTTTTTGAACAAAATCGAATATGATGTGTATTTGCTGGACATTGTGTCCGCAGTATTAAAAAAGGATGATGTTTCATAAACTTCTAAGTGAAAAGAACGAACTTATAAGAAATTGAAAATGTCATTTTTTTAGAAGGCATTTTTTCGAAGAAAGAAAAAAAAGTGTTTACATAACTATCACATCCATTGACGCTCGTGGTTTTCAATAAACATAAAGGTGATAATGCTGTTTACAACAATTTGATATTTCAGACTGTTCAGTTGATACGAAAGACATTGGATTGCTATTCTGCTTAAAATGCCATGTTCTTGGGAACTTCTTAAAGCAGTCGTCGCTTTCTTTGGCTTCTATAAAATTTCAAAAAAAAAAAAAAAAGTAAGAAAGAAAGAAAAGAAAAAAGAAAAAAGAAGAAGAACTATAGTTACGGCAAGTTGTCGCAATTACAAAAAACTAAGCAGTGTTGCAAAGTTTTCCACTGTTTAACATACCTGTGGTACAGTTTGAGAAATTAAATTGCTGTACACAACATTGTAATTTTTTAAGCTATTGAAAACTATCTATCTTATTAAAAGTCATTCTTATCTAAACACTTTTTCGAAACATAAAGCCTTTTCAAAAAAGTCAAATGTTGTATTCTTTGTAACTTCCTTCATATTTATTTGAAATAGTGGTATCAATATAATAAAATTCTAAAAGAATACTATTATCATAGTATTCTATTATACTAACATACATTGATTTTACTTTTCTTCGTCTATCTCACTTGTATTATCAAATCGTAGAAGTCTACAAAATTAGATTGTTTTTCGATAGTTGTGATACTGTAGTGACCTTGGTTTATAGCTCTGAATAATAAGTGTAGAATTTTAAGACATCGTTTTAACATGTTGCAAATAAGTAATAATCTTCCTATTCAAATAAGCAATAATTCAAATAAGTAATTTTTATTCTATTGAAAAAATAGAACTTTATGTTGACAGTACTGGTAATCTGGTGGTTGCAGTGTACGTCAGACAATGTCCCTCCTACTGTCGATTTATGCATGCTACAAAATTGTAGCGCTTCTTATCTATTAGAGTAAAATTTACAAAGGTGTCTGAAGGTAAATAGTCCACTCGGGATTTCCGTACAAGAAAAAAAAGTTTGCCAGTGACTTCGATCAGAAACGACTAATTACGGAAATGTGGCCAATTTAAGGTAATTTGTGGAATTGGTCGTACGATGGAGATGGCCTCTTCTCCGTAATTAGTCGTTTGCTAGCAAAGTTGCAGATACCCTTCTTTCTTGTATTGAGGTCCTCAACACGTGCGAAATTTGTCGATTTATTCCCGAAACGGCCTATTCACCCTCACTGATGGAACTGAGTGCTCCACTGCATGACAAATGATATAATATTCTTCTGGAAACCACTTATGACATAGACGCATTCATTCGACGGCAAATCATAACTGCTGTGCAGACAAACGATTGTTGCATGCCTAATAATCAGGCAAGTTGCAATTTGTTCAGGGATTTCCATTATTTTGATATCCATTTGTATATACGTCACTCGATGCTTTTATTATTCACGTACATTTTTATGATCTGTGAACAATTAATCTAACATAATTACATGTATTACTTGTAGAAGCATTGCTGTAACTAGGTTTGCTATACAACTACCTCCATTTGAGAGAAGAGCTACGAAGCGGTATTATTTAGTTAATTTAATAGAGAACATTTAGTAGCCATTTTTATTTCTTTCTTCCTTTCTGACACGTTCGGAACACATTTGAAATGAACAAAATTGAAATTGCTTTTATTCCTGTTGTGATTTGTATTTGTCTCCAAACATCAAATAATGATGGATGTCTGTTTCTGTTGCGTATGCTTTATTTGTTTGATATCATCAGTATGTAATTAATTATATTAATTTCTATAAGTTTACAAATTACATATAATTACATGTGAACATTGTGTGTATAAAAGTTAATTTTTGCCTTGTTATTAGCGAAATACATTAGAAGTTTACCTAGATTATTTTCAATAAATCATTTTAAATAATAATAATAATAATAATAATAATAATAATAATAATAATAATAATAATAATAATAATAATGGTATTTGAACTTCCACAACGATTTCATACTTATTACAAGTTGTGTATATATGTAAATCGTTATTTACTGATATTTTTAATGTTTGATGTTGATATGTGTTTTACATTAATTTGGTATTTCAAACTAAAAGAAATCACCCTTCCGTATGACTGACCGGAATACATGGTAAATAGATTGATTTTATAGTAACTCAACTTGTAAGCTTTGAATTAGAACAAAGCCAAATCTTTAGAATATGATAGCTTATTCATATATTATTAAAATACATTTATTTGTCTCCTCTTATTTTTCTGACGAACGAATTTGCAACACTTATTGGCTTCCATTCAAACTTCCTTCTGAACACAGTTCGTAAGATATTTTAGAAGAAGCCGTAACGTTTCTGCTGCCACGAGAAGACTTCATAAACATGTTTCAAATGTATGTGTTCACACATGGAGTGTAACAGTGATAAAATCCATTCAAACATCTGGACAACATTTGGGAAAACTTACGCCAATTAACACAAACCCGCATTTCCAAACTCCTGAAGTGTGTCAGTAGTGACAGCATCTTTAACGATCTAATTAGATGTCTGTAAATTACCAGGTAAAGTTCGAGGTGGAATGTTGCCATATTTAAAATGAGTTTTGATGGCTAAATTTACCTCCCACTCTTCTGTTATGTTGTACGAATGGTTAATCAATTATTTCTCATAACTTAATTAAGAACTGCTGCGAAGTTTTGAAAAACCAATTATCAATTTTTTTTTAGGAAATTAATCCTGGTACTCAATTACACATATACAAAGTATAGCAAATTAATTAAATATATGCTTAAATTCGTTGTCAATTTGGCGAAGAGGCATATTTCACTAATTACAAATTTTGAAGAAGAGTTAATATACCTTCAAATAGAGATCATATCAGGGGAGAATCTACTGGTATTTTCTAGCTGTCAACAATATTAGGCTTGTAATTACAAGACCTGTGCTGTCGCTAGCTCGGTTCACGCGCAGAAAATGAATGGTTATTATTATTATTATTATTATTTTCACAATTTTTGTTACCGTCTTTGATTTGTTACCGTCTTCATTAGCCTAAAGAGCAGAAATATGAAAAGTAAAATTTCAAAATACTGTAGGATGCAATAAAATCAGTAGAAAAGTTTCACTATATTGAAAACAGAAATACTAAGTATTGTCACGCAGACCTAATTTAGTTGGGTAATAAAGTAAGATTTTACGAGGAATCTATATATGGTTATCAAAATAATGGAAACAAAGTTTGCATCACGTAAAATGTGTGAAGTCGTAACACTAAGGATAAAGGTACAATAGTGTGTACTAAATTATTACTGATAGTACGCCAGGCAGGGTAGAAGAAACGGAGGCGTGTGTTGAAGTAGGCAGAGAAGGATGATGAAAAGTAGTTTTAAACAAGCCAAATTGTGGATGCCTGGTTAGTTGTCGCCGGTTTATCTAAGATGGTCAATGTGTTTGGTCTGTCGCAAGGAAGTGTGTCCGAAGTAATGACATAGTAAAACATGGTAAAACGATTGCGAATAGTATTATTAAACTGAAGCTAAGCATCAGTGGCAGGAGTTGTCAAGCATTGACAAGGATTGTCATCAAAGACCATAGATAAAATACAGCAAAAGTTATTCTCTTAAACTCAGTAAATACCTGAAACAGACTACTGCGAAAATCATAATTACAAGCGAGTTGCTATCTTAAACTTCTGCAGTTGGGTTTCAATTTTCAAGCCGCTTGTAGCCATCATCAATACTTTAGCCTAAAACAAGTCGTTCCGAGAACATGACAATTGTGGTTCGATGAATTTTCCTTTACCTTATTTACAACAACAGGTTGTGTTTATGTATGGCGGGTTCCTAGGAAACTTTTGTCTCTTTGCTACCACGAGATATGGTGGCGGCTCTGTGATGCTGTAGTCACAGTTTTTTGGTATTCCATTGGTTCCTTGATTACCAACACATGACACCAGTGATTATATGGACATTTTAAGTGTCCACGTATATGCTATGGTCCAATGTTTTGTTACCGGTCAATGACGTAATTTTTGAAGAAGGCAACATGCTGTTGGAGCTTTTGAGATGTGATTTGATGAAGATCGAAATGAAGTACACCATCTCACCTGATCCACGGTTGCTCACACCTAAACATTATTGAATATATATGGTGAGTACTGTAACTCTGTTCTCTGGAGCAGATATCTTTCTTCATCCTCGCTGACGAGTCTGAGAGCTGTATAGCATTAGGAATAGTGCAGTATTTAACTGGAAACCATTCATGACGTGTTTTCTCCAATTCCACGACAAATCAAACCTTTCTACCAAATCAAGCTATGGTCCCAGCATCTTATTGATCAAGTATATTGTATTTGCTCAAGCATTTTCATTATTCTAATAATCTGTATATACTTAATTCAAGGCTTTTATTATTTACGGAAAACTTTATACAATATGATAGGTGAACAATTAATCTAACATAGTTACGTATACGAGTCATTGTATTTATTAGTGTATTAGTTTCTGAGTCATTATACTGTATTTATGATTACTATACAAACTTCTAGAATTATTTCTTTATTTGAGATTGTCAGAAGAGGGTTACAAAGTGGTGCCAAATAACTAATTACATTGACAAAAATATATTAACAATTTTCTTTATATCTCTTTTAACGCCATTGGAATATATTTCAAATTGAAACTTTTTATTTGTATTGTACTGTATATTTAGAGACACTCGTCGTGGTACTCACCTGGAGACATTAAGTTTTTCCTTGTTTCAAAACATTGAAGTAATTGGTGTATCTGGCTTTGTTGCCTATGGCTCTTGTTCAATTTGTAGCGTAGATTCTTAATACTGAATATTTACTTAACACTGTGCGGTAAGTGCACTGTTTAATATACGCACAGGCTATTATATTTGCTACTTTACACTGCATATTTTTTTTAGTAAATTAAATAGTAATGAATATATCGTAACAGAATTTGAAGTGGGGTTTCAATGTGTAAGATAGAAAACGAAAGTAGTGTTAGTTATACAAAAGTAACATTAGGGAGGGGTGGCTAAACTCAGGTTGATTCGATATTGTATCTTGACTTCTCAACGTCTCTCTGAATTCACACATGAGAACTTCACAATTAGGAATTATGAATGAAAATATTTACATATTAATACATATAAAATATAAGAGTCTACCCTCTAACTTTCCCAATTTCATATTATGACATAATTGCCTATTACTAGCACGCCACCGAACACTATTTTTTTCTAGTATATATTGTACTCAGTCCTCATATTAACACATCGCCGCGAGAAACTGGACCCAGGGCGGAAAATTTCTAGGGGCGCCATTAACAAAATAGAGAGAATATGGAAAAGAGAGGTTGTCTACAAGATAAAAATTTAAGGGAGTTGTATACTGAAAACAGTGTTGAAAATGTTAGAAACAACTTGAAATAACACATACCTAGGCATTGAACCCGAGCCAAAGACCCCCCCCCCACAAAACAAGTATGAAAATATATGTACTTTTTATATATCACTCACATCCTCATATCTCACATATGATTAAGTCCAGATAGTATTATCAGCAGTCAGCAGTCAGACTGCTTGTTAGCTGGATAATATCTGAATTAAAGCCTCCTCTTCATAATTTCCAAATTTCGCCGCCGTAACTAAAGTAACCTTTCAATTACTTCCAATATTCTGTCAACAACTAGTCTTATGTTTCTGCCAAGAACCAAACTAAGGACTACACTTCCGTTCCTCGTCCTAACCAAGTGGTTACATGTGAGAGCAAAAGCAGGGACTACATCTCCATAACACTGGAAAATATAACAAAACTATTTCATTGTTCTTAGTCGAAGACGAGAAATTTAATGAAGGTACGAGGTAAAAAGTATTTCTTCTTTATTGGCATTTGAATATTACTGAAATCATATAATGAGAAAACTATAATGTATGCGTTTCCACATATAATTTTCTCTAAACAGGAGGGCCTATGAATAGAAAATAGATCGTTCTAATCCTTTAATCTCTCTCTCTCTCTCTCTTCATCATATAAGCTCTGAAAAGTAGACAGCTAGAACCTTTCCTGCTTAACAATTAATATAGTAAGGAATTTCTTAAAGCCATAACAACTATTGCATAGTTTCAGATCTCTTTCACCATTTATAGGTATATTTAGATAAATATCTCTATAAATGGAATAAATATACTCTCAAATACTTCCGAATGTTAACAGTAAAATAATATAGACCTGGGAACAGGAGAATTTCACTGTCAATTTTCAGAGTATTTATAGTTGTTTATAGAAATTATATATTTTCACAGTAAATCTTAGTAAAACTTTACAGTAGAAACCTGGCGTTCCCAATTACTTAATATTTGACGATCAAAGTCACTTTTTTGACAAGTACATTTATAAATGCATTTCTTACCTTCAGTACGTACGTACGTACTGAATAAGTTCGTACGTTTTAGTGTAATATTTATACTTCTAGTACACTGTTCACAATAAATCTTTTATGATATTAAACATTATTACCAAAATTTAATCAAGTGAGGATATTTAAGTTTCCAAGTTCATATTATATCAGGTATTTCTATACATATCTTAATATAATAAATATTTACTGTTGGATAATACTTGATAAAGGTTAAAACTGGAAACCCCCACTTGAAAATGCCAATAATTGTTACATTACTGAATTGGCTATGGATAAAGCTGAGTTTGAATTTAGCGCCCGTTTCAGCAGCGAGGCTATATGAGACGTAGACGTACTGATTAACATGGAATCCGAACTACTAAGATCCTGCCGGGAATTTAACCCTGGTCTCCCAAGCCGAGGCACGTACGCTAACCGCTTAGCCACGAGCTATAGGTAAACCGTAAACAATAACACACATGTCGCTTTTATCCTTACTATGGTAAGTCAGTGTTAGTACTAGTTAGAATTTACTTTAACTTCCTCATTGGAAACTAACAAATAATAACACCTTTCAGATCAGTGAGATAACTGGTCTGTATAACGCAAACAAAATAACATGCAAACATCTATATAAGTGAGAAACACAAACGCTATACTGAATCAATCGTCAGCAAACCAAGAAGTGCATATGTACCGTGGCGGAGATAAATCATTGATCAGGTAATGGCGACTGCTTTGAAACAAATGCAGAGTATGAGAATTAAATCAGTCATATCTGTGGTTTCGTGTGGAGAAGAAACAAACTTGTGAGCCAAAGGTTTAAGAACAACACAAGTTATTAATATAAACTTCGCAGAAGATTATTCACTTATATCATCATAAAAGAAATACGAAAGACGTTCTGAAACGAAGAACTATAACATACAACTTTGCAAGCGGTGGCAAAGAAACCTACCGCAACCACACTAAAAACGAATTCCTTGGCGCGTAGTGATCGTGGTTCAGTTCTCAAGACGCTGGACTAGTAATCTGGACGTTCGTGGTTCGAATCCACGTCGGGCATTTTCTTTCACTTAGGAATTTGATGACGATTGATCCACGATGACACACGTTATATTATATTTAGATATTTGAATTCTCGGATGTTTCATTACTTTAACTATCAAATCTTAATGAATAGTAATAGTAATAATAAAAAACTAATAATAATTATTATTACTTGGTAGAAGATTAAAAGCTAGGAGCTAATTATCGCTCAGGTCATACCATTACGAGCAGAAACGTGACATTTGGCAAGTATATTTTGGTTTAGTTTAATGTTGCCCACGAGAAGAACAATACTTCATCTCGTTTCTAAAACAAATAAACAGAAATGAGAATTACCATTTTACATTCGAGACGGGGCAAGGCTAACTCAAATTATCGTCTCGCTTTGGAGATGAGAATCGAGACGAGACCAAAAGTATAGTAAACTTTTCTTGTCTTGTCTCGATTTTCGAAATAGTGTATGTCCATTCTTTAAGTAAGACTTACTCTGTAGACTGAATCTTATAGGCTTTTTGTTACTTTGTATTTCAGAGCTTATTGAATTATGGTCTGTGTTGGTATTTTTGTAGAAAAGCTTTTATAATTACCTCTGTATATCCTAAAAATTAGTTTATTATATGCCTTAGTGTTGAGTGATATTCAGTTATTTTTATTACAGTTATTTTCATTAAAACATACAGTACAATACTTTCTACATGAAACTTTGTGGAAAGCTTTTGCTCAAAATGTGGGTAGTTGCAGACATGTGTCTTGAAAATACGGAACCCCTTCTACGAAATATCTACGTTTAAGTAAAATTTACCAAATTTTAGGGCAAATTTAAAACTTCTAATACCATTATTTATTATTATTATTATTATTATTATTATTATTATTATTATTATTATTATTATTATTATTATTATTATTATTATTATTATTATTATTACTGAAGTGTTGTTAATTTAATGGTTCAGCCTGTTGTACCCAGCTCCCGCCTAGTGGGCATTGTGCTGAACAAACACCCTGTGTGTATGTTTTCTCCGGCTTCCGCTTCCTTCTACTTTCTTTATCTCAATATTTCTTCCATTCTCATCATCGACATCTTTTCTAGCTTAGCCGGCATAACCATTACTTAAAAACGATTTTTTTACAGCTCTTATTAGTTCTGTATCCCTACTTTCTACATGAAATTTGCTTCGGAACTTTCCATTTTAACATTTAGCTAGTTGTAGGGACGTATGCAGAGGATAGTCCAGATGGTCCTGACACTTCTCTCCAATCCCGGCTAAACTTCTACCTAACGCTACGGGCGATTTTACAGATTTTAATACAATGTGTCCTCATACAGAATTTGTCTTCTATATTATTATTATTATTATTATTAAGAGGAAAATCATATTCACGAAGAAAGTAAATGTCGACTCAAAACAGGGAATTCGTGTTACTATTCGGTTCAAAATCTCTTGTCGCGAATTCTGTCGAGGAATTTGAAGCTTAAAATATACAAAACGATAATTATGCCTGTTGTTCTGTATGGCTGCGAAACATTGTCACTTAGTCTGAGGGAAGAACATAGACTCCAAGTATTTGAGAACAAGATCCTGAGACGAATATTCGGACCCAAGAGGAACGGGAATGGGGAATGGCGGAAACTTCATAACGAGGAACTATATAATTTATATGGTCTACCCAACATTGTTAGGATCGTCAAGTCTAGGAGGCTTAGGTGGGCGGGTCATGTAGCTAGAATGGAAGAAAGTAGAAACGCTTTCAAAGTCTTCACTGGAAGACCAATCGGAAAACGACCATTAGGAAGACCTAGGCGCAGATGGGAGGACAATATTAAGATGGATCTCGCAGAGATTGGAATACAAAGTAGAAACTGGATGTAGTTAGCTAAGGATAGAAATCTGTGGAGAGCTTTTGTGAACGCGGCATTGAACCTCCGGGTTCCATAGGCCATAGAGTTTATTATTATTATTATTATTATTATTATTATTATTATTATTATTATTATTATTATTATTATTATTATTACTGTATATTTGTGACCTCAATATTACGTACTATTCTAATGCCAATAAGCATACTGTAGTTAAGAAAAATAAAAAGGAATTTTTTGTATCCTTTATAAGGATGAATTGCCTTATAAGAAATACTTTGATAAGAAAACAGGGGTAAAAAGAAGGTGTTAGTTGCAGGACAATATGAAAATCGAACTTTCGGATCCTTTAACAGAAACTAAGAAGGATTTGTCGTCATCACGATACATAGTAACATCCTTTCTTTTGGTGAAAGACATTGGATTATGTATGGCTTCTATTAATATTTTAACAAAATATACAAGCAAATATATAAAAAAGAATAGTTCCTATTTACCAATTTTTGTTGAACGAATATATGGATCGTGTTAAAAATGGCAAACGAAAATATTATTATTATTTCCAGTAAGAGTGGGAGAATTTAACACAACGACATTTCAAACAAATTTGACATACTAATCCTGAAGAATGTCCCTTTTGTATTCATGAATTGTTTGCGAAACATGCGAAGTTTTCAGACTGTAGGAATCGAGAATGTAGACTGTTATGTCATGTTGTTTGTTTTTCCCCTGTGGAGGAAATCTTTTCAACTCTAACTTGTAAGAACGAAAGTGACTATTTTTTATGTTATTATACGTCAGAAATACTTACATTCTGAATTATAAAAGTTTTCTTAGTATCCGCGGAGGGACTCGAACCGCGACCCTCAACCGCGACGAAAGAAACACTCGTCTATGTAGCAAATTCCAAACGTTTACGATTCCAATATTTTATTAATGATGAAATACTGATTTCGGTCATGATAAAATACTATAGTCCAGAGAATTCAAGTTTAAATTTAATAAAAAAGACCGAAAGTATCTCCCAAACTTATCTATATTATATTCGGTTATTCTCGTTTTACAGGTATTTCCAGTAACCTTGAACGACAGGGACACGAACACAGATACATCGAGGACATGTAAGTATTTCAAAGGCTCTCCCACCGGGAATCGAAACTGAGACCCTCCCTACTAAACTATCTGATGGGTGGGGTGCCTGGGTCGTTCCCAAGGCAAGTAAGCTTCAGACGGACACATCGTGCTCGTGGGTTTTCTCGGGACACTCCCACTTTCTCATTCCACCAATTTATCCATCATAATTCACTTGTTTTAATCAGTCTTCCTCAACCTAACAAGCATAATCGTTGGACATTAGACGTAAAGATTTATTTTCAAGCTGTAAACCCAAACCAATCCGAACCCAAAAACGTTTGTATTTTCTATTGCTCATTAACGTGTTTTCACAACATATATATATATCTAGAAAAAACATGGGGAATCGCAATTCCATTCAAAGTAAAGCAGCAGACTCATAATACCTTGACCTAAAGCGAAACTATTACATATCGTTTGGAACTTATCCAAAATATATACGGATATTCTGAAAAGTGGGAATATTGTGTCTATTTTCAAACAAAACTGACCAAATTACGGTTCGTTTTCTGAAGTAAAGGGACATATTCTGTTTCAAGTTTAAACCGAACTAAAAGCCGTTAACCTAGAGATGGTGTGGGTGAATGAAACCTTGACCCACAACCGACCACCCACCGTGACCCTTTCTTACCCATGACCAACCACCCACCGTGACACAGTATGACCCACCACCCACTCCGACCCACCATCCACCACGAACCACTGACCCACGGAAACACATCGCCATCAACTCTGACATGATCCACGGCTTCTTAAACCGACTAAAGAGTTTACAGTAATACAATCAGGTTGTGAAATTCTAACTAGTCGGAGTTTGAATTTCTACCGTCAATCGCTCAGCACCGCCCTGTTACAATAATGATGAATCTTACCTTTACGATATAAAATGGTGAAGTGTTTGTCATGGGTAAAATTATGATGAATTTCAATTAAATTATCATGGTCTAATTATTTTTTGTTCAATTATCGATACTTTTCAGTGGAAAAAACGGATGTAATTTTTAAAGTTCCAATTCAAGGTCAGTAGACCAACGTACAGAAGCTTATATTACACATTTTATGTCATTTACTCACAACTTTATCAATTTATTGCCCTGTGCTTTGAGCGCTCCATGTAATAAACAAGCTTGAACAATTATTATAGTAGAAAGCGCATAGTAAGCGCGGGCGGAAGAGGAAAGGAAACTTTGTTATTTTGTAGCTATATAAATAAATCCCAGAGTTCGGAGCTCTTAAAAGTATCTCTAAGTAGCAGTATTACAACCCACCGCTCCCCAGAAGTGCGTCCTGGATCCGCCCCGAATGGTAAGCATATATGGATGTATGATGCGAAGCTCTGTATTGTTTGTGTCTCAACTAATATCGATTGTTTTCGATTATTTTTACAAACTAACCCACTATCAATTTACCGTATATAGAAAGTGCCGCCCTTCCCCATAAAGGAGAAGTTTAAAAAATGCTAGGAGACGTTCTATTCATTTTCAATAAAGAGATCATATACTGAATTTCAGCTCCGTAAGTTGAACAGCTTGGAAGATACTCAATATTTTTTGTCGTAAAAATTCGGATCCCCACTATACCTTAGAATATTATTATAATGAAAGCAATATCATAACATCCAAGTTTGAATTAAGGCCTAACTATATACCAAAATTCATTGCATTTGACTGCAGTTAGTCCGTAATGATTAGGTACACATAGTTACTTCATTTTTATATAATAATTTATATATTACAGTGATTCAAAAATGTATTTTCCTGTAGTTAGTTCCTCTAAAAACTCGTAGTTTCGAAAGCCAAGTAGTAGTATAAGTCCTATTGCTATTATTACAATTACAAATATCAATATCCAAGATTGGCTCAAGTTCTTTTTTCACCTAGAGATACTCATCTCAGGTAAGTAAACAGAAACAAATGAAAAAGGGAAATGGAGTCCTTGAAAGTAAAACGTAGACAAATTCACCAGTGTTCAGAAACATGCTCTTAAATCACGCTCGACCCTACTCATAGGAGGTGGTTAGTTGCAGTTATCAGTTTCTCGCCACGTAGCATATAAATACAACAGAAATCAAATAACTGGCGGTCTTCGTGTCCGTGCGTACTAGCGCAGTGGACTAGTGATTATAATTGCTTTTGGCGTGGATTCAAACCAGGTCCAAGGATTTTTTTCTACTTTTATAAAAAAATAATACTCAAAAGGTGATTCACTTACGTTACTTATGCAGCTTGGCTATACGATTTCACTGTATAAGAAGAAGTAATAGTAGTAATAGTAGGAGGAACGGATTAGAAGCTCTGCAGGACTAGTTTTGTTCCACCGTGACTGCCATGACATAAATTTAACCTCAACTGCTTCTTCAATTTTCTTCTTCAACCCCAATATAGTGACAATTTTCTTCTATTACAACACAACACATACATCAGGTTTGGACTAGGCTCGCAACCAGTCACAGAGGTTTAGAGGGGCCACAAATATGTTGGGGGAAACAAGTGATTAAAAATTCTCTTACACATATCTAAATTGTATTTTCTGTGTTGAGGTCTGGAGATACCACGAAAAGTTTAGGGTGCCAGGCCTCCTAGACCCCTCTGGTTGCGGGCCTCGTTTGGACAATCGCAAACTGGAACCAATAAGAAACGTGTTTTTAGTTTCTATGGCAAGGGTCGAGTGTTAAAAGAAACATGCTATTCAGAAGATACTGTCTACAATGCATTGAGCAGAGTGGGTCGCAGTGGGTCATGGTGATTGGTGGGTCGCAATAAGTCATGCTGGGTGGTGGGTCGTAGTGGGTCACGGTGGGTGGTGGGTAACATGCTGTTGACACACGACCCACTGACACTCAGAAAAATCGACCCACTTGATCCACTGACTCACCGCCTGACTGACCCACTACAACTCTAATTGGCACTTTTCAGAATATCCGTACATATTTTGGAAAAGTTTCAAACGATATGTAGTTGTTTCGTTTTAGGTTAAGGTATTATGAGTGCTGTTTCACTTTTGAATGGAATTACGATTGTCCATGTTTTTTTCTACATATTTTTGTGAAAAAAGGTTAATGAGGAATAGAAAATACAACTGTTTTTCGATTCGGATTGGTTTGGGTTAACAGCTTGAAAATGAAATCTGTACGTCTAATATCCAACGATTATGCCTGTTAGTTTGAGGAAGACTATGATTAAAGCAAGTGAATTATGATGGACGAATTGGGGGAAAACTAACAACATGACGTAACAGTCTACAATCTCGATTCTTACAGTTTGAAAACTTCGCGTATTTCGCAAACAATTCATGAATACAAAACGGACATCCTTCAGGCCTAGTATGTCAAATTTGACTGAAACGTCATTGTGGAATTATTATTAAGTTCTCCCACTCTTACTGGAAATAATAATATTTTCGTTCGCCATTTGCAACACGTTCCATATATTCGTTCAACAAAAATTGGCAAATATGAACTATTCTTTTTTATATATTAGTTTTTATATTTTTTTAAAATATCAATATAACGCATACATAATCCAGTGTCTTTTACCAAAAGAAAGGGTGTTACTATGTATCGTGATGAAGACAAATCCTACTTAGTTTTTGTTAAGGCATCCGAAGGTTCCATTTTCATATTGTCCAGTAGCTGACACCTTCTCTTCCCCTTCTTTTCTTTTCAAAGTATCTCTTATAAGGTAATTCATCCTTATAGAGGATCCAAAAAGTTCCTTTTTTTCTTAACCTGAGTATGCTTATTTGCATTGGAATAGGACGTAATATTGAGGTCACAAATATACAGTAATAATAATAATAATAATAATAATAATAATAATAATAATAATAATAATAATAATAATAATAATAATAATAATAATAATAATAACACTGCTCTACAATGATTTTGCTGTTTGGAAACTATTAAAGTTTTCTTAATGCTTTTGACCTGAGAAATCCAAAAATGTAGTTAGTTTTGCTCTACCACTTACAGTTTTCTTAAAATAGAGGGGACGGGGAGAGGAAAATCACCGTATAAATGTATATTTCGAAAGAAGTACTGATTATAATTACAAATATAAAAATATATACTTTCGATGCCATAAAAAACTAACTCACTCACTCTATGGCCTATGGTACCCGGAGGTTCAATGCCGCGTTCACAAAAGCTCTCCACTGACTTCTGATTATCTTCGAATTTGTAATAAAAGACGTGCAGTTACTTATTCTGCTAACATTGAAAAAATATGTACTGTATCTGGTAGCACTGAATGATATCAGAACGCGTTACACGTTGGGAACGCAATAACAGCGCTGTGTAAGCTGTGATTACGTGAACTATAATGCAGAGGAATGGAGGCTATTCATTGACTCCAACAAGAGAAGTTTGAACGGGCTCCTTCTTCACAACAGCAACCAACAACCCTCTGTATACGCATTATTCATTCTGTACATTTAAAGGAGATATACGAAAATATGAAAATGTTTTAAAAAATATAAAATAGGAGGATCATCATTGGGTATTGCGCTGCGATCTGAAGGTGATATGTATGCTTCTTGGACAGCAGTAAGGGAACACCCAATATTTATGCAACATTTTGCGAATGAAACAGCAGAGAACGCAATAAACACTGGACTCAAATTGATTGTCAGCAAAAGCCGCAATATAGGAAGTAAAAATTTGAAAGACATCTGCCTCGTAGACTCTTCACAAGTCATATTACCACATTTGCATATTAAACTGGGCCTAATGAAAAAAAATGTCAAAGTTCTGAATAAAGATAGTCAATGCTTCCAGAGTCTAGTGACAAAATTCCCACAACTTTCAAGTGCTAAGTTAAAAGATTCATTGGTCCTCAGATCAGAAAATTGTTTAAGGACTCAGACTTGGAACATTGTATGACAAGTGTTGAAAGGTAAGCATGGAGTGCATTCCGGGACGTGTGTCATAATTTTCTCGGGAACAACAGAGACGAAAATTACAAGTACATTGTGTCTAATATGCTCCAGAAGTTTAAAAGCTTAGGGTACAAAATGAGTCTTAAGATTTATTTTTTGTATTCACATTTAGACAGCTTTCCTTCTAACTTCGGTGATTAAAGTGAAGAACATTATGAAAGATTTCACCAGGACATCACAGCAATTGAATTCCATTGTCAGGGACGTTGGAGAACAATAATGTTGGCGGATTACTGTTGGAACGTTGGTACGTGAAGATTCACAAACTACTCACAAAATGAAGTCTAGTTTTAGGAGCTTCCAAGTGAAAAAACAGGGACAAAAAGTAGGTAAATTGTTTATCAATGACCTTCAGCGACGTAAATACGCTAGTTGTCGCCTGGGGCAAAAACGCGCCTTAGCGCCCCCTGACCAACCAAACCAAAACGCTCCTCCAAATATTTGCCCAATTTGGGCCCTCCCAATCCAGCGTCCGGGGCACAAGCCCCGTTTGCCCCCTAGGAACGCCACTGATGACCTTAATTATTTAGAATATGGATGTTGAGATTAGTTCTGACGCAAAATAATGTTCCTTTGTTAGAAATATATAGTCATAATGTTATTCTATATTAGCAGCGTTGCTGTGTATATAGCACAATTTACGCAACCATGTTTTCCGATTTGTGAAAAAACCTGACGTGATGGGGGAAAAGAAATTTCATTTTCGTAATTAGCAACCTCAAATTATTTAAAATCAGGTGTCAGATCGAAAACAGCTTTCAAAAAGTTTCATTTTGTAGAGCAGTGTTATTATTATTATTATTATTATTATTATTATTATTATTATTATTATTATTATTATTATTATTATTATTATTATTATTATTATTATTATAAAGAAGACAAATTCTGTATGAGGACACACTGTATTAAAATCTCATGAATCTGAAGGACATGCCCTCTGCATAAATCCCTACAATTAGCAAAATGTTAACACGGAAAGTTTCGAGGCAAATTTTATGTAGAAAGTAGGGATACAGAACTCATAAGAGCTGTATGAAAATTTGTTTTTAAGTAATGGTTATGCCGGCTAAACTACAGAAGACGTCGATGATGAGAATGAAAGAAATATTGGAATAAAGACAGTGGGAGGATGCGGAAGCCGGAGAAAACATACACACAGGGTGTTTGTTCAGCACAATGCCCACTAGGCGGGAGCTGGGTGCAACAGGCTGAACCATTAAATTAACTTCAGTAATAATAATAATAATAATAATAATAATAATAATAATAATAATAATAATAATGCTACTAAAAGTTTTAAAGTTGCCCTAAAATTTGTCAAAACTTATTTAAGCGTAGGGTTTTCGGAGGGGTTCCGTACCTTCAAGACACATGTCTGCAATTACCCACATTTTGAACATGCTTGCCACGAAAGTTTCATGTAGAAAGTATTGTATTGTATGTTTCAATGAAAATAACTGTAATAAAAATATCTGAATATCACTCAACACTAAGGCATATAATAAACTAATTTTTAGGATATACAGAGGTAATTATAAAAGCTTTTCTACAAAAATACCAACACAGACCATTATTCAATAAGCTCTGAAATACAAAGTAACAAAAAGCCTATAAGATTCAGTCTACAGAGTAAGTCTTACTTAAAGAATGGACATACACTATTTCTAAAATCGAGACAAGGCAAGAAAAGTTTACTATACTTTTGGTCTCGTCTCGATTCTCATCTCCAAAGCGAGACGATAATTTGAGTTAGCCTTGCCCCGTCTCGAATGTAAAATGGTAATTCTCATTTCTGTTTATTTGTTTTAGAAACGAGATGAAGTATTGTTCTTCTCGTGGGCAACATTAAACAAAACCAAAATATACTTGCCAAATGTCACGTTTCTGCTCGTAATGGTATGGCCTGAGCGATAATTAGCTCCTAGCTTTTAATCTTCTACCAAGTAATAATAATTATTATTAGTTTTTTTTATCATTACTATTACTATTCATTAAGATTTGATAGTTAATGTAATGAAACATCCGAGAATTCAAATATCTGAATATAATAAAACGTGTGTCATCGTCGATCAATCGCCATCAAAAATCCTAAAGTAAAAGAAAATGCCCGACGTGGATTCGAACCACGAACGTCCAGATTACTAGTCCAGCGCCTTGAGCATTGAACCACGATCACTACGCCCTAAGTGATTCGTCTTTAGTGTGGTTGCGGTAGGTTTCTTTGCCACCGCTTGCAAAGTTGTATGTTGTAGTTCTTCGTTTCAGAACGTCTTTCGTATTTCTTTTATGATGATATAAGTGAATAATCTTCGGCAAAGTTTATATTAATAACTTGAGTTGTTTTTAAACCTTTGGTTCACAAGTTTGTTTCTTCTCCACACGAAACCACAGATATGACTGATTTAATTCTCATACTCTGCATTTGTTTCAAAGCAGTCGCCATTACCTGATCAATGAATTATGTCCGCCACGATACATCAACTGACTCAGTAGTACGTGTCAATAGAAAATGTCGCAAATAGAAATCAAAGTAACTTCGTATCATGATAGTTATTTAATAATTTACAATGCGTCGTACAAAATGCATTTAATATATAAATTCTTGATCCTCAGAGGTTAGTGTGTTAACACTGTCAAAAATAAGTTCTGGGTATAACATTATCATATCCGTGTTTTAAGTAAAGATTAAGACAGAGTATTTACTCTAATTTGGTGTTGCTGGAGTAACAAATGCTTTCCATGTATTAAGTGGACGTTATTGTCTTACTTACCTTCAAATGGTTTATTTCCTTTCTAGTTGCAATTTAATTAAGTCACAATAGGTAATATTGAGTACAGAAGGAGCTGTATTAACGACTGTATAATCAATGGACATGTTTTCCTGAGAAGTAAAGCTTCAATTTCCTAATATCAGTAAAATGCGCTTGAACGTTCTACTGTTATAAGCTAAAGGAGTATACAAATAAATAATAAAACATCATTTTTATAAATTGGATTATTTGTATTAAGCGTACTTAGCATACTTAAGCATTTCATGAAAACCAATTATACTTCAATAACTTCACTTACTAAAATGGAGTGAAGTGAATAAATGAATTCCAACATTTACACCGACGAATGATTAATGGAATTGAATGATTGCTTAACAATTGGTAAATTGAAAACAAAATGAGAGGAAACGGAAGAATCTCGTAAATCCCACGGACACAATGTTGCCTACGAAAAATTCACATGGCATTCGATCCTTACAGGAACATCATACGTCAGAGATGAGATTCCTACCATTGAGTAACCAATCATCACTGTTATTATTCTTCGTTAGAGGACACGTGTTTGTGTTTTACAGTTTCCTCATAACAAGTTCCTAGAAAACACACACTAAATAAAATCATTCTTTGATAAAAATGTAAAAAGAAAGTAAACATACAGAGTACAAGATGGTAGTGTTACAGTTTTCTGCGAAGAGACTTTGATTTCTGGCTAATTTTCTTTGAATGCGATGTTCCATTTTCATCACTGATTCTAGGTTTGACTTCGTATTCTCAAATTCTTTACCAGTTAGATTTGAGTAGATTTGCTGTTATCTCAACACCAAAAGTTTTACATTCACACCACAAAGTCGATACAAACGTTGTTTGTTTTTGCTGCAGTGCAAACAAACAATTAACATAATAATTAAAAATATACTTTATGTTATTTTGTTGTTTCCTCAAGCCTTGGCTCGCTGTGCACTATAGGCTAAAATCATACTATTAAAAGCTGTAATCGTTTACATTAAACACATTTATTATTAGTAGTATTGTTTGGAGTTCCAACACCAACCATCCTAAACTGTAACTATGCAATTTCTCTAGGACTTCCTTAAATAGGCAGTCAATAACACGCGTAGCGACATCTATTAGCATGACTTTATTATTCGAATTAGTACATTCCAAAATCTCATATGTTTGTCGTTTATTATTTAGATTTGAAATCAGTGACGACGCCAGAGGGACACAAAGGGTGGAATGCCATCCTGATATCCACGCTTTGTCTTTCTCGGACTCTTCTCACACTTGCTTCATTATAATATAAATAATTTAATATACGTAGAAGTATCCTTTTGGGTATACAAAACAAAACTGACATACAAAAAAAATCTACTCTCCTTCTTTTGCCCCTTCCTCTCAAGAAATTAGAGCTGGGAAAGTTATTGTTTCTATTTAAATTCAATTTGTTTCATACGGTTTTGTGTAGTCTTAGAAGTTTCTAAAAAAATAAAAGAGATGTGATAGGGACTTAAGTTAGAATTTAATATATAGGGCGGACCATTTTTCTGGAAGCACTCTTATAACTTTTATACTAATATATTGAATTCAATCATATTCTGAAATATGCACATATCTATAGGGAGACATAGTTTGATATACTACGTAATACCACCTGATTATCAATGTTGACAACTCAACACATAGCTATATATTTTAAAATAGGGTTATTACATAGGATTAAATAGGACATAGGAGTATTATATATTTCAGGTCTACTTATCAAGCAAATAACATACTATATCATATTTATTATTTAGTGTTACAAGCTAAGGACTCTACATTATATCTAACATCCGTAAATATTCAAATTTTGAGGACTCTATAACAGTAAAAACGCAAAATAGGAGGACGTGGCAACGCAGATCGGATGTACATTATTGTCGAAAACATTACGTATTTCTGACAAATAACGACATAGTTGCAAAGAGTTAAAATTTTACTTTTTTCAAAATGTATTATTTTGAGAAATTGCCAAGATCAGTATCGCATCCAGACACTCAGATGGTTTCCAATAAACGTAAAAAGCATAATCTATTTACAGTAATTTGATATTTCAACCAGTTCCGGAGATACGATAAGCATAAGTAAGTATGAAACACTGCATAAAGTATAAATTTGCGAGAATAGAAAAGTATAACTACCCAAAACTATTGCTGCAATGTTATAAGAGCAGACAGTGGTAACTATTGCTGTTATGTTTTAAAAAATTCCACAACCAAGTCATTTTAATCAGAATAGCAATCTTCACTCATGTTTTTCATACTTCCCGAACGAATTGATATCAAATTGCTATAAACGGTATATGTTCTTTACGCTTATTGAAAACTATCTGTGTGGTTGATGTGATAGTTATTTAAGAAATCTTTTGAAATAAAATATCTTGAAGAAGTTAAAACCTGCAATTCCTTGTGTCCTTGTTTCTTCTTCTTAGAAATATGTTACATTATGGACATAGTATTCAATACTAAAGTACTTCCGATGTGCATTTGCGTTTGTAATGTTAAAGAGTCATGCAAAATTAGATGTTTGCGGATGTTCGTGATAATGTAGATTAACTGAATGTTAAACATGGTATTATAAATTTTTGGTCAATATTTAGAAGTGAAATGTATTAGAACCTGATATAATGGTATTTTAAAAATATAAATTTATGATGGGTTGACAATGCTGTTCATCTATGGTATTGTAGATTACATCGAACAATGTTCCTCTGTCAATATTTGCACGTTACAAAATTTAATCGAATTTAGCGTAAGAGTTAAGGTAAATGGCCCTTTGAAGATAAATGGCCTACCGTGAATATAAGTTTAGGTGTAAGGGTTGTATATAACACACACACATACAACCTCTACACACAAACACTCCCAGACACACACACATATATTACACAATAGCCAAAAATCTTTAAAGAAAATATATGACTTGAAATTTGGTACATACTTAATTGAACAAAGGACACCTTATTTCATATCAAATTATCATTCAGCAATTTAATTTAAAGGAAAACAAATTATCTTCAACCTTCGGGAAATAAATTATAATTTTAAGTTAATAGAGGTGGAAAATTTCATATCAGATTCATCATTCCAAAACACGATATCGGGTTTACTACTACGAATAAGGAAATCTTATATAAGTTCATGGAATTTTCTGCGTTTATATTGGAAGAATCTGAGCATATATGTATGTATGTGCTCATTCCTGTGTAAGAGAGAGGAAAAAGGCACAGAGAAAGAGAAGGAGGGAAAGAAAAATGGAAAGATTGGGATGAGGAAGAAGCAGGAAGACAAAAGAACTACGAAAGACAGAACAATGTTGAAAGGATTTCTAAAGCCAGCTGGTAGAATGATAACATGGAAATCTAATTTGCAATCAGGAGGCGGGACGAGGGAGAGAAATGAATATTACACGGCCAGCAGCTTGAATGCTTTTGCATGAAGCTATATCAACAATCTAATTTTTCACATCCGCCAGGGAAGATGACAAAAAAACAATTCAGAAATGCTCCAGAATTCATGACAAACATGCTTTTGTTTTATAAAACTGTCTTACTCCGTGTATATATATTATCATTTGATTGCCTTCTCCGAGGCATATTATTCTTTTTACGGAAGTATATCAGATAATATGTATTGCTTTCATATAACACTAATACATATTGCGTTCATATAATATTCAAAATCGTTTGATACACCTTTGTAAACCATACAAATATAATATACATTTCCAACAATACCAAGTGTAATATAAAACGTTTTTGCACTCTTGCAACTAATGAAATCTACATATTCTAGAGCGAAGTTTATAAAAAGTAGTAATGTTATTTATTTAATACGATAATAATAAACTGTGATGCAAATCATCTACTTATTATGAAGACATATTGACGTGTAAATATATGTAAATATTCACTGCTCCATGATTGTAACATAGAGGAGTGTTACAACTATATTGTTCAATTAAAATGAAGAAACATTCACGTTTCGATTTTAGAGCACTTTGGTAAATTAATATATGGGATAATATTATCTTTTCTAATAAATAAATAACGTTTGCATGTTTTAATTATAAAATATGTTAATTTAGTAGAAAGGATAAAAACTATTCCGTAGACCAGTAAATTGAGAGTTGTGGAAGTTACTACTAACTGTTTTATTTGTTTCATTGGCGTAGTAAAAAACGTGGACATTACGAAAGATCGAGGAAAAACAAGTAGGATAATTGTAAGTATGAAGGAGGATCGAGAAAAATTGAGAGCTCGAACAAAAGGTAAATTTGAACATATTCTGAATAGTAAAGAAGAAAAGAGAGATATAGCTAATTAAAAATAAATGAAACTAATTGGAGCAGCGTTTTAAAAATACTCATATTAAAGAAAGTGTTAAATGGTGGAAAGTAAACGTGGAAAAAGAGAATATGCCTACATCTATATGACTACATTGTTGAATACTGATAGGCGAAAACAAACAAGTTAACTAAAGATCATGCTTGAGAGGTTTCTGCATTGAATGCAAGTGACCTCCAATTAGGCAAAATACCAGTGATGATGATGGTAAAGCAGAAAGTATTAAAGATAGAATAATTCATGTAAGTACAATCTGTAAATATAATAATCATTTCCCAAAAGGAAAAGTCCTGTCATTATTCGAGACAATGAGAAAGTCAATCATGGGTAATAAACTTTTTAAAAACGGAAAGAAAAGAAGAAACTTTGGAGCGTAGACCTCCAGAATAGTGGCTGCGACGTAATTCAATAAGAGATATACATCACAGAGAATAATAAAGTAAACAAGATGCATACTTAGCTTGGACATCTGAGCTACACTCACCAGCAAACTCGTTATAACCACGTGCCACTTTTTGAATCAAGTGACTGAGTGATAAAAATCTCACGTGCACAACAGAACTGTTTGCCAGATGGAAACAGAGGTCTCACTCGATCAGTGTTGTGTGTAGGATAGGGAAGATCGGCAATATATGAGATTTTAATAAGGGCCAGATTGTGATGGCCAGAGAGTAGCTGCTCCTGCAAGAAACAAGCTGCTCCTTGCTGTCGGTCATTGATGATAATGTACATCCATTTCTGTCGACATGCCTCCAGCTAGCAATTGTATCTTTCAGCCGGACAACGCTACCTGCCACAAGATCAACGTTGTACTGCAGTAGTCCGAGGAGCAGAGTTGTTGCAGTGGTCCCCAAATTCACTTGATCATAATCCTTTGGATATCATTCAACATCAGATCGATCTCATAGACTCCGGAGAGTTTACTGGCATTAAGTGACTTGTAAGTGCTAACAGGTTCATCATGTCTCCAGTCAGGTTCATCATGTCTCCAGCCTTACTGCTTCCATCTCATGCCAGATATTATAGGTAGTCATAATATTTGGGTTGGATGGTGTCCATGTTATCAGTAAATGTTTCAAAAATCAGCCAGAATTTGGGTTGTGATTGACACGAGACTGCAAACATTCTGTGTTTAATCTAGGTTGACAATTAGTGGTATCTGTCTTATCTCAAGTCTAAACTCGTTATTCTTCGGTCTCACCTTGATATACAGAAGTTTCTTAATAGTATCGAAATTAAAGTGTGAATATACTAGAAGCTTACAACTAGGAATTTTATATTTTAAGTAGTGTCGTAATGCTAAAAGGTGGTTCGTAGAATTCAAAGTTTAGTAATCTTCAAAATAACTCATACGTTTTATCACTTTCTTAGCTGATTTTTAATACTCAACCATGAGAAGCGTACATAATCAACTTTCTGCATATTTAACAAGATGTCTACATACATACACACACTTATTTACTACGTTTCCATAGCAACAATTCTTTTTCTAGTTAACGATTACAAAATAATGTTTTTTCTTTATATGTAATACTGCTGAAATAATTGGGAACCGGTCAAAACCCCCACAGCCAAAACACCCACACTCAAGAAATGTCAAAACGCCCACACAAACGGTCATAACCCCCACACAAATGAACACATCTCCCAAATACACGAACGGTCATAACTCCCACAGCCAAAACCCCCACACTCAAGAAATGTCAAAACGCCCACACGATCGGTCATAACCCCCACACAAATGGACAAATCTCCCAAATACACGAACGGTCATAACCCCCACAGCCAAACCCCCCACACTGGTAATCGGTCATGACCTCCAACGGTCATAACTCCCACACAAATGGACAAAACAGCCACACATAGCAACGGTCACAATCCCCACATAAATGGACAAAACCCCCACACAAATGGACAAAACTCCCACATGCAGAAATTGTCACAACTGCCACACAAATGGACAAAACCCCCACACAATCGGACAAATCTCCCACACTCTGAAATGATCCTGGTTGCATGTCTTGCCCTTGTACTTTTTAATAACATTTTTATTCCACTTAAACTGATGTTGCAGCTATTCTTCCTGCACTGTTTTCTAATGACAGAAACACTAAAGTAGGCGTCATAAAGAGCCGCAACAAAGACGTGCAATCACGATCATTTCAGACTGTGGGGGATTTGTCCGATTGTGTGGGGGTTTTGTCCATTTGTGTGGCAGTTGTGACAATTTCTGCATGTGGGAGTTTTGACCATTTGTGTGGGGGTTTTGTCCATTTATGTGGGGATTATGACCGTTGCTATGTGTGGCTGTTTTGTCCATTTGTGTGGGAGTTTTGACCAATTTTGTGGGCGTTTTGACATTTCTTGAGTGTGGGGGTTTTGGCTGTGGGGGTTTTGACCGTTCGTGCGTTTGGGAGATTTGTCCATTTGTGTGGGAGTTATGACCGATCGTGTGGGCGTTTTGACATTTCTTGAGTGTGGGGGTTTTGGCTGTGGGGGTTATGACCGTTCGTGTATTTGGGAGATTTGTCCATTTGTGTGGGGGTTATGACCGTTTGTGTGGGCGTTTTGACATTTCTTGAGTGTGGGGGTTTTGGCTGTGGGGGTTTTGACCTAGACCCAAATAATTCGCCTCTGATCCCTTTTTATATGCTGGCACAGATTGCTAATATTATATACAACGTTATCGTTGTAGATGTCGTCCGGACGGGAGTTCCGTAATAGTTTTCCTATGAAGGAAAGAACCCTGGATTGAAGATTATAAAGTACCTACCTTTTGAATAACCCTCGTATATACTTAATATCACTTTTAACCCTCGAGAAGTCGCGCTGAATAAGCAACGCGAGTAGTCGCGCACGGTCAAAAGGACCGCACGAACATAATGTGTTGCAAACATCGTTTTAAACATTTTTCTTGTATTAGAAACGTAATTTTGTATACTTTCTGATTAAGATTAAATAACATTTTTATTATTGTAATAAGTTTTACAGTAATAACTATTAGAGAAACCTACAATTAGACATGTCCTTTTTGTTGGAATAAATTTTTTTTTCGTTACATATTTCTTTAGATAGATAGCTACGTACAGGTCTTATTGAAAATTCTAAATCTGATGATGATCTTTTTGTCAACTCTGGTTCGTCTAAAATTAGAAATGCAATAGTAAATTAGTTAAAAATATACTATATAAACATAACACTAAAACAAAGTTTCACAGCGCATTTTACATTGAATTAGAGCTCACTCGTAGCTAAGCGGTTAGCATAGATGAATTTGGCGTGGGACTTCTGGCTTCGATTCACGGTGGGACCTCATGTGGTTCGGATCCTTCGTTAAGCAGTAGGTCCACGTCTTACATAGCCTTGATGCTGAAAAGGTCGCTAAATTGAAATCAAATCAAATTTACATTGAATTATTTTACGGTCCTGTTATTTTGAAATTTCACCTATACAGCACTACATTGAATTATTTTAGGTTATCTTCAAATTTACACTGTTCTACACTTCGTAGTCTGTTATTTCGTCCTCTCCTGCTCTGACTACATTCGGGGAATCGCTGGTTATTTCTGGGTTTAAGATCTTCAGATTCGCTTGCATACTCCTCACTCCACCTTTCGTGTTCACTCATATATATATATATATATAATTTGTTATAATCTTTCTCAGACAAAGCTTCCTCGAGATCATCTCGGCTGATTTATCCAAATAGTCCATTCCTAACATTTCCCTCCCTTGTTTTAAGCTGTTCTTTTCTAATTTTTTCTTTTTTCATACCTGGTATCAGTTTGTTAACTCTGTCGACCTCTTTTCTGTCCATTAAAATAATATTTATGTTTATAAAGCTTAAAACATCTCCAAAGCAAAGGTCACGTGCAGAGCGAAACACTGATTAAAAAACATTACACGGTTAGTCGCGCGCGGTGGAAAGCACCGCAGAATCACTAAACAATCACTAGTAGTTAAACTAAATAACGGATAACGGAGTGATTGAGCAGAAATGTTCGGGAAGGTGAGGGGGAAGATTAGCTAGACGGAGAAGTCTGTCGGACAAACAGAATGGACACACGATCGAAAATAATTTCCCTGCGGTGCTTTTGACCGCGGCGCGATTACTCGAGGGTTAATACAAATATTTTACTCTTCCCTTTATATATAATATATTATAACATTACACATTTTTATATTTATCAATATATATCAATACTAAGAACGTCGATTTACAATTATCGTCGATGAGGCTATTCAAAAATTAAACCTAACTGATAGTTTCCTTCATGTTCAAACAACAAGGATCAGAAGGCAACAAAATTAGAACATATAAACACATTGAGAATTACCATTTAATATATTAATAAACTTTGAAAAATTAAGAGATTCGATATTCATTATTCATATTCTTTCCATATAATAAGTTGCATCTATTTTATATATCTGTTATTACCTTCATACGTTTACATTAAAATTATGATCTTTTATTTTTAAATATTTATAATATTCGCATGAAATTCGCATAGAATAAGAACACGAAAACAAGAGTAGCGTCTTACAATAAAGCTTTTAGATAATTTCTTAGCATGAAACACAAATTAACATTTCCTCAGTTAATACTATAAAAGGAAATTGCAACAAAACTATAAGGAACAAATTCAATAATATTTTCAGTTAACTACCATAACTTAATTTCATCACTTTTTCGAACTACTTCACAATTGCATATATTTTTAACATACATTTTAATAATAAATCGAATGAAGAACATATTAACCATAGACGTAAGCAAAGGTCAATTTGATACAAATCCATCGGACGTCTTTTTGATAGTTCAAGTTATACTTTCGAAGGGTTCATTTAAGCAACATTGTATAGCACAAACTTGTGTACATTCTTGTCTTTCATAGGATGATACCATATTTTGATTCCTATTTACAGAATTCCTGCCATCTGCAAATTGATTTGGTGAAAATCGGCGATAATTATTACTTCTACTGAAATTTCTGTTGCTATTTCTAAAATTCCTAACACCATTTCTGTGATTAGGTTGCGTTTGTTTATCGGTACCATTATAACTATTCATTCTATTATTAAAACTATGGACATTAGAATTATTTTCAGGTTGTATATTTACATTACGAACAGAGGCATATTGTGTCTGATTGCGTCCAAAATTACCCTGTTCTCTATCCTGCATTTTATTGTTATTCTGTATTGCCGACTGACTTTCATAATTCTGAATAAGCATAATTAGATGATTAAAGCTAATGCACTGCACCGACATTAACAACTGTTGTAGTCGAAATGGTAATAAGATTCTAATGGAAGCTATAATTCGGGATTCCGGATGATTTGGATTTAGTGATCTTAACTTATTATATGTAGATACAACAAATTCTGTAATACTCCTGTGTAATTTTGGATTGAAATGTGTCGTTCGCAAGACGGCATCTCTGTTCGCTATCATAAAATCATTTTCATAATTTGATAGGAGAGCATTCTTGAAATCTGAATATGTATGAAGACTGCCCCTGATAGCTTTGAACCATGTTAAACAGGGTGGTAATAATATAAGCGGCAATAATTTTAAAAACTGAGACTGATCTACACCCATGAGTTCGCATTCATCCTGAAATTTTTCGAGAAATGCCCTAGCGGGGATGTCTTCCGGTACACCACTAAATTTAGTAAGCGACTTAACTTCGCTGAATCGTAACGGTTTACCTGTATTTGTCTTCATACATCTGCTGGAGTTGTGTTTTCGCCGGGATGTTTGCCTCACTCTTCTTTCTCTATCAGTACTCTCTTCACAGCTCGAAGATTCATTAAGTTCCAAAATTGGTCTGGGATGACGAGTAGGTTCACAACCAATAGATGTAGGATGCACCACATTCATGTATCCATTGTCCTGGGATGCACCTTCTTGAACACTTCTCCTTGATGAAGTTCACCTCATCTTGCAATATTTTAATGTGATTGGCGTGAGCGTTTATCGTTGACTCTAGGCTGTCTACTGAATCTTGAACTTCCGTGAATTTTTGTGTTACTTTTTCCATTTTTTCGTCATACGGTTCAAATTTTTCTACTATGTGTTGGTTCGTCTGACTCAGTTGCTGCTGAATAAGGTCCCATCTGCTTTCATTACATTGTTCTAACCTCGCTATCTTTTCATCAAAATCCTTAGCTAGCTGGTTTATCTTCTGATCCAATTTTTCATCAAAGTGTTGACCTTGCTCCCTAATTTGTTGTGCTATTTCATCACTTTTTCGAACTTGGCCATTAATTAGCTCAGATTGATTCCTAAGTCTCTTAAAATGTCAGTCAAATTTTCATTAGGATTCATTTCTGGATACACACTCTGATCACCAGTTATATCACTATCTGTTGCATTCATGGCCATATTTCGGTGTATCACCTTACCGCTTCTCAATATGGTAACACTAATGTCACGTTGAAAGCTTGCCGTTTTTACTATTCTTCAAAACGACACTTTTATATTTCCCGGTGTTGAGGCACCAATTTAGAAGCTGGTTCGTAGAATTCAAATTTTAGTAATCTTCAAAATAACTCATACGTTTTATCACTTTCTTAGCTAATTTTTAATACTCAACCATGAGAAGCGTACATAATCAACTTTCTGCATATTTTACACGTTTCCATAGCAACAACTCTTTTTCTAGTTAACGATTACAAAATAATCTCTCGATATCTCTGTGTGTCTTTCTTTTCTTTATATGTAATACTGCTTAAATAATTCGCCTCTGATCCCTTTTTATAAGCTGGCACAGATTGCTAATATTATATACAACGTTATCGTTGTAATGCAAAGTTTGATTAGTGTATTCTTCAGTATCAGTTTCATCTCAATAGACGGCGTATCTATTATACAACATCTAGTATGCAGTACCTAATATACAGTAATACCTAGTATACAGCAGTACGTAGTACTCAGAATACTACCAAAATACGTTTTTCTCGATTCTCTTTAAAACTACGGATGAGAATTTGCATTCAACCATATAATGTTCCGTGCGAGTAAATATATCGATTGCGATATGTCTCATCTGTGGATAATTCCTATTCCATTAAACGGTAATAATAATGTAGATTTTTCACTTCAATCTACACTGCACAATTATTTTAGTTGGCGTATCCCCTTTTAACCAATTGGTTAACGCCTACGCTTCGAGCTCATGTGCCATGGTTCTGCGAACGTGTTCAAGCCTTCGGTAAAGCCTGGATAGTGATTGGGACCCCTTTTAAACACTAGAATTTGTCTCATATAGCTTCGGTGCTGAAAAGAGGCATAAAACTACAACCAATCAATCATCACAATAGCATACACGATAGACAACGGCAATACTGTAATGCAAATATCATGCTTGAAGTTTTCATTTCTCATGGATTAGAATTTCTTTTCACTGCCTTGTTGACCAAATAATGTCACGCCCATTATTTTAACAAATATTGCTAAATTACTATAACAATACAATGTTTTATTTCAGTTGTAAGACTTCCTTTAACATTGTTTGATTATTATCGAGTTTTCACTATGTGTTCCTTGTGAATCTTAATGTATGAGTAAATAAATAAAAAAATAAATAAATAAACATTTAAAGTTATAAGGAAAGCAAAACCCTATAGCTATCCATTCCACTGTGGTGCTAGTTCCAGCAACCGAAACTTTAGACAGAGTATTTGGTAGTTCAGTTTATAAACTGATTTCTTGGTTCTTCAGGAAGATAAAAGCTTCTGTACTATTTAAGACCTTATGTGGGAGTGAAATATCATGCTTTTCTTTCTTCTAAATTTTATTTCCTTAAGAAATGCAAACTATTAGGGTTAAAACGAAGACATATATACATATTAAGTTTATAGTCCACGTGAGCCGAACTGACGGATGACGTCAACCAATAAGTCCGCAGCACGCTGTTGCCAAACCTCCGGTGAGAAAGTCGACTTTCAGTGAGCGAATGTTGCATATAGCAATGGCACTAGTTTTACTAAGAACATACAGTATATTATAGCAACACAGAAATATGATACTGATAAGATCATAGTATGTGTCTTATTAATAATACTATTTTCTATCATAAATGTGGTAAGTATAATATTTTTCTTTTGGTTAGGAAGTTCACAAGACAAGAAAATAAACATAAATATAGTTTAAATTAGTTGGCGTATGCCTTGCTTATAATCACGTCAAGATCCGTGCGAAGATCGAACTCACAAGAAACATTTTAATACACTCCAAATTTGTTTCACTATAATGGGTCAATTTATTTCCGCAAACGCAAGCAGCAAATACAGAAGCGAACTCTAATGACACTGCATAGGAGAAGGCGGTTTTAAAAGATAACATGTAATATACGTGTACAATATATCATCCAGTACTTATTCATCAAACCTCGTGTAGCTATGGTTTCCAAGAAATTTGTCTATAAAGTTGATCATATATGTATTGGATATTTGGAACGGTAAGTTACAAACCTGGCCGCATCCTCGGCCAAGCAACAACCAAGACACACGATAAAAGACAAAACAAAAATGACTTAGATTGTCCCTCCTTTCACTGCATGGAAAACAACTCTTTAAAGTGAAGCACTAAACTTCTGGTCGCAACAGACCGTAAGGGGTTAAGGCCTACCAGCCTGTGCGGTGATGTTCACCACGTCGGCTTCTCTCGCTGTTGATACCAGATTTCCAGACCGAAATTCATTTCTTTTTCCTCTTCCTTTTTTCAGTTAGCTTTCCAACTTTCCTCATTTTGCTGGACGGAAGCCGCAACACCAACACCATCTGGTGGGGACTAACGGTCACTCATCTTCCCTTTGATTGATCCGGGATTGCTTGCCTTCGCTGATCTCACGATAAGCGGTATCCCAATGCAGCTAGGCGTTGTTATCATTTAAAATAAATTATCCCAATTAATATTGATCCCGAGGTGATGGTCTGTGCTTAATGAGTCACAAAAAAATATTGTCTATAAAATAAACAATTAAAATACTATTTAAAATTTCGATATACCTGAAATGTATTAATCATATCACATATATAATCATATCTAAGAACATTTTACAGTGATCCAGGAGTTCGCGGTACAAATTTTAGGAATCGCTGTTATAACCTACACCTAATAACGTGATTAAACAACAAGACTCTTTGAGATTAGTGCCTTTGAACAGTTCTGCATATTGTACAGTACCTAGAGGACGCAGTCTTACACACTGTATAGTTTGGATCACTGTACAGTTGTAAATTCAATCATAGGTATGTTTTATAACTTTCGTTTAGAACTCATCTTATGTCTGATATGTTGTGCACAATGAATACTTAAAGTTAAAAATTATCCATAATATAAATTTATTTGTACTAATTCTTATTGATGAAGTAAACTTTCATAATGAAGCAATACTACCATAAGAAATCATAGGAAAGTAAAACAAAATGTAAAATACGATCAAATGAAACTAGAATGATAATTATTGTACCAATATTCTCAGAAAAATACATTCTACAGCTCTTAATTACTATTTTAGATCAGAAACATAATACTTCTATATTAGTTTCTGCGGAAACAATGTTCCACTTCATTGCTTTAGCTGTGTTGGCCAATGTAAGACCAGCGCTGAACATCATACGCCAGTTCACTTGCCGCGGATTGTAACTAATTAATTCTATAGTCTATGGAACCCGAATATTTAACTCCGTACTTACGAGAGTTCTTCACTGACTTCTGTCCTGAGCCAACTGGAACTAGTTTCTAAATTTGTATTCCTGTTTTAGCTAAGCTCGTCTTAATATTGTCCTCCTGTCTACGACTAGGTTTTCCTAATGGTATTTTTCCGATTGGATTTTCAGTTAAAATTTAGAAATCTTCTCTATTTTATCGCATTCTGGTACGTGACCTGCTCGTTTAATCTTCCTAGGCTAGATTATCCTAACCATGTTAGGTAAACGGTATAACTTGTGCAGTTCTTCGTTATGAAGTTTTCGCTACCCCCTTTTCGTCCCTCTTTGGCTCGAACATTCATCTCAAAATTTTGTTCTCAAATACTTTAAGTCTGCGTTCTTCCCTCAAGGTAAGCGACCATGTTTCACAATAATACAACATAACAGGCACAATGATTTTATATATTTCAAACTTCAAGTTCTCAGACAGAATTCTCAGAGTCAAGAGTTTGGACTGCAAGGTGACACAAATTTCCTATATTCACTCAATATTTAACTTCTTTATGGATATGGTGTTGATCTCTTAATGTTTATCCTAGATATTTGAAAGTGCCCACTTCGTCGAAAGTATATTTTCATATTTCAACATATCGATAATTTGCAGTATTATGATCACGACGAATCTCCATGTATTTAGTTTCCTCTGCATTTACTTCCAAGTCTGCATCCCTGCATACGTTTAATAAAGCCTATGCATTTCCTTCTATGTCTCTTATATCATCATCTATCAGACTTACATCGTAAACATAAGCGATAACTTGATAACTTCCATTCAGCTATATTATCCTTGTAGCATATTTCCGACCACGTCCCCTTGGTTTAGACCATTCTCAACGTGAAGGCTAGTGAACAAGAATTTTCTTACACGGGCTTTACTTCGGGATTCACTTCAATAATTTTAATTGATCTAACTAACTTATACGGGATACCAAATTCGGTAAGAATGTTGTACAATGTTAACTCCCAACTGAATCATAGGCCTTTTTAAAATCAGTAAATTATTTATGTACCTGGGTATTGGGTAAGTTATTTATGTATCTTTTCTTGTATTTGACGAATGGTAAATATCTGTTCGATAGTTGATCGATTTAGCCTAAATTCGCACTGACAATTTCCAGTAATTTCAACCACGTATGGGGTCAATCTTACTAACATAATATCTGAGAGAGTTTTATAGAATGTTGACATAATAGGAGAGCTGCCTCGATAATTATTACAATTAGCTTTGTCGCCTTTCTTTTGAATGTGAATAGGGTTTGTTTCTTTCCTCTCTTGCGCCAATTCCTCCTTCTTACAGATTAGGAGAATATGTTTTAGGGATGGTACCGAAACCGAGACGGACTTTTATATACCGAGACGATACGAGACGATATTTAGGTTAGTCTCGAAAGGCTCCGTCTCGTCTCGAATATTGATAGCTATTAAAATTGCCTTTACTCAAAATTTGTTTCGTTGCTGTGTTACATATTATGGGAACGGTTGACTGATGCACAGTAGAGCGTATTTAGGGGTGGCTATCGGGCTCAAGCCCCTCCGGAAACAAAGTACACTGCTGATGTAAATAGCTTTCTCTCTCTCTCTCTCTCTCTCTCTCTCTCTCTCTCTCTCTCTCTATATATATATATATATATATATATATATATATATATAATATGGGTAATTCTCAAATTAGCGGCAAAATTGAGGAATAAAAGTGCTAAAAATATACATTTTTAATGTGTATTATTATTTTTTATGAAATATACAATTTTATGAAATATGAAATGGGGGTAGAATCACACGTCACACGGAATTAAACCAAATAATCAAACGAGCACTCGCCAGCATCGATGTTCCTAGCATCATTGAGCCACAAGGATTGTATCGAAATGATGGTAAAAGACCGGATGGAGTAACTTTAATCCCTTGGAAAAAGGGCCAGAGTCTTGTATGGGATGTAACACGTGTTGATACTTTCGCTCCTTCATGCATAACACTAACCTATGAGGAAGCAGGAAATGCAGCAGAAGCAGCCGCTAAACGTAAACATAGAAAATACTCCAGACTAAAAGATCATTTTTTTGATGCCTTTGCTACAGAAACGATGGGGGTTGTTAGCAAAGAAGCCAGTGAATTTTTGAATGAGTTAGGATCAACTTTAATTAAGAAGTCAGGCGACCCAAGAAGCAAACACTATTTAATACAACGAATAAGCCTAGCAATACAGAGAGGAAATGCAGTCAGCATTCTAAAATCCTTCCCATCAGTACAAGAGCTGGATGAAATTTTTTACTTAAAATAAGTAGTATAAACATGGTGACGGACAGCGATTTGTTTTTCTAAGTTTATTTAGTAAATCCGTTATATTTCCCTTTATATTTATTCGCTGGTATTATATTCTTATTTCAATTTTGTATCACTAATTCCGAAAAGATTTGCCTAAGATGTTGAACTTAGACGGACTTCTTCTTCTTCTTCTTCTTCTTTTTTTTAATGTATAGTACTAAACTGTGGTCTCCAGTTCCTGTTCTGTGTTCTGGTAATATTGAATGTGTTTGTCGTTGTCGAAAATGGAGTGCTAGGTGTAGAAGTGTGTGATGAAATAGATTTTTTTTACGTTTATCAGATGTTTAAACATGATATATGCGACTGTTTCACAAAATGTAATTATAATGTATATTTCATAAAAAAATATACATGTTTTTAATACCATCCATTCTCTTTCAGTAAGTTCAAATACAGTTTGTAAGTATGTTTTGATACTAAGCAGAACTTAATCTGCATAACTTTAGTTTTAAAAAAATATTATTTGTTTTCACGTGAAATATTAATCCATGCAAATGACATTTTTCCATGCTAATGACAAAGTACACACAATAGCCGATAGAAAGTGGTGTGCTATGTGATTTTGCAAATAGTAATAGTTAGAAATCTACTCTTTGGTTAATTACGGTCGTAGATGTCAATTTGTGTTGTAATTTTTCTTTTTCTTTGCTGAAGTTTAAGTTCAAATTACAGCAAAAATTCACACCCATGACCGAAACCAATTAGAAACTGTATTTCTTACTACGACTATTTGCAAAATCAGAAATAAATAAAGTTTGATATTAAGGTGTAAAAAAATATACGGGAAGATACTTGATCTAAAAACAAGGAAACAAACTTTCTCCAAAATCTTATAGTTTTGAAGTTAGAGGCTGCCTGAAGCGTTGGAAAATGTATCTCAGAGACCTATGTTTTAAACACTATCAAACATATGGAGTGCTGATTAATAAATCACTTAGAAAGCCATACCAATTCGATTTAAAAACGGATTTTCCAACTGTGCAATGTGTGCGCAAGGGGTTCCCCAAAGGGATGATAAACCAACAGTATTTCATTATTGGTTATTGTTGCAGGAACCTCTTGTATACGCATCGAACAGTTTTGAAACACGCATTTTTAAATATAACCTGTAGGACTTCCCAAGTGGTTTATTGAGACGCACTCACTATGTTGGATAGTTGTTTAATAAAGGGGTCTCTAAAATTCATTTTTTCATGCTTTCGGTAGCCCAAATCTCCGAAACTATGGGCTTTTGGCCAAAGTTCCAGAGACACTCTTCTTTTAGCATCATGTATTTGCCCTCGTTTTGTTTGTACACATTAATCTAATACGCTACTGTATGTATTTTTAAACATATATCATCACTGTATTATCTATTAAAGTTTTATCAGAAAGTAGAAGATTAGTGTTAAAGGTTCTTCAATTGATAAAACTCGCTATAAACGTTCAAAGTTTACATTGGCATTCATCAGAATTAATTTTTCGGATCACGCTCTTTTATACTTTTTGGTTTGTATTTCTCAATTTGGCTTTCAACTATGGCTTTTACTGTCCAATTTTTCAGGAGTCAAGTTGTCAAGTAGCGCAATGTCTTAGGAACAGTCACTGTATCGGTCATAATTTATTATTTTGTTTTTCTCACTGTCACTTCGGTAATTATTTCTTGCTGTCTGCAAGACAATGATATTCAGTAAATGTACAAGGGTATGGTAGACAAAGTATTTTTATAATTCTTTGGCATAGATTCCAGCATAGTCCCTTTAAAACATATTCCCAGCACTTACGCATATATGATCTAAAATCAAGATTCAACCTCACATGCAAGTTTAAAGTTATGATACTAGCTACTACATAGATCTAGTATCATTTTTCCGATGTTTTTGAACTAAGGGGATCTGTATTATTTATTTCTGAAATTTGATGTAGAAAAGGAATTAGTTCCAATTCACTTTACAGAGATTTTAATAAAATGTGTTTAACATCTAGAGTTTGTACGAAATACATTAGAATATCAAATCAAAGTTCTAAGCCATTTTGAAAGAAACTTTCTGCGACGTACGTAAATGCTCCTTTGTACAGTACATAGTGTGCAATTCACTGGCTACATGGACACTACACCTTAACCTTTAATTCTCTTTTAATCCAACTTGAAACACAAAGCAAACAGACATCTTTTGTCAAGTGCTAATAGAAAAGAGCGTTTATAGAAAACTCAGATATAAGCCCAAAACACCTAAATGGTTTTCTTTGGGTATAATCCCCACTGCCTATCTTGACCTCTCTCTCTCTTAATCCCGCTAGTTTTGAAAATTAAAATCATCGAATTAAAATTTAGTCAACATTTTCTATGTAATTTAAACTCCTACTATGAATTAGAATCCGCAAATAAAGTTCTGGACCCTTCCCCAAAACAATTTCTTGGTACGTGCCCGTCAATTACTTGTGAATCACATAACAAGGCAAGTTTATTTTAAAAAAAACAAATAATACTCTCAGGAAATCAATAATAAACCTCAAATTAAATAAATTACAAGAGAATATAAATTAACGCCAAAATTTTCATGCTAATGACAGTCATGATCAAATTGCATTTAATCGAGCTTGTACAACCTCCCCTTCCACAAATTATTAAATACATTACTTGAATACCTTAAGTTCCTAATGTATTAATTTACAGAAACAATATTGCACTGATTTAATAAATACTTTGATTTCCGCAGTCCCCACACTATTGACAAGCTATTTTGCCATCCTGTCGGAAAATCATACAAATACTTATGTAATGTCTATTTTGGGCCATAGTTTCTTTCCTATTGCACTAACCAACAAATGACACACGAAAACCGTTCTAGTCGCACGGTTGCCAGGTCATATTTCTCTTTCTAGCGAACGGCATGTCAATTTAAAATGCGCCTTTGCTGACGACTGCAGAAATGGAAACAAAATTTTTAAAGTCTGTAAAAGAAGAATACATTAAGACTCAAAGCTATGTTTGAAGCTCAGTAAAGTCGTCTAAAAGTTGTCGCTTAATATCAAAGGAGTACGGATACAAACAGCTACTTTATAAGAACAAAAATCCGTGAAAATGTAGTTGGTTACAGCCATGCTAAAGACATTCTCCATTTACTTTTAAATTTCGTACCAAGCTATTTTCTACAAATTGTACATTTTGAGGAAGAAATGTACATGGCATTGTTGAATTACACATATATTTCAATTTTTGAGCAATTAGTGTCCTTGGTTTAAAAGGGAAAGGGCTAAACCATAGTTTGCCGCTTTATCCAGTGAAAAGAAAGTAGGATTGAAGCCCATTTTATCCAGTATATACCTGAGCCTCAAGGGGGGCTATAGCCTTTATAGCCTCCCCTTGGATCCGCAATATATATAGTGCTGAAATTTTGTACCAAGTTGTGTGAAATATCGAAGGGAAAAATCTTCTCGATACTCTGCATCTGCAATACCACTAGATAAACAAGCAGTGTTTCTAACGCAACATAAAGCTGTATTTTCTTAAATTGCACTACTTAAGGTATTTCATATTTCTTAGATATTAAATAAAACCACAATACAGCATACATTATTCAGTGTAACAAAGGATAATACAGTATCACTAACATAAACATTTTGGAGATCTCTAATAACTGAAATGGCATGGACCGTGCAATGTGCATCAATTGTATCTTAGCGTCAAATACTATGATCATGGTAGATTGTATTTGGAATGAATGAAAGAACAAAATACAAGAAATTGAAAATTTAACTTTTACTAAAGACTTTATTTCGAAAACGTGCTGACATATCAGTCCCATCATGTAGATGCTTCCAGAAGACTTAAATGACCATAATGCAATTTATAACAATTGTTATTTCAAACCGTTTCAGAGATATCAAACATATTGATACCAAACATTGTTATACTGCTTAAAATGACGTATTAGTGTTAAATTTGTATACTGACTGTTGCTTTCCTTTAGTTCTATAACATTAAAACAATACTTTTTGGTGGTTTTAATTATAGCAAGTCGCATTACATTATTTTAAGCAGTGTTGCCCACTTAAATAAATTCCTAAATATTATTGTAAATATAGTGCAAATAACGTAGCTAAATTTCAAAATATTTTTCGTAATTTGTTTTATGGTGCAAGAATATTTTCAAAAGACGACGTTTTTCATAGTCTTTGGCTACTTATAATGTTAATGCCAAAGTTTTCGTTCCAGCAATACATGTAAACGCAAATTGTTACTGATATTAAATGTAACTGATAACTTTTCCGTAACACTAGTTGTTCTCCCTAAACCTTAGGCCTAGTGTACACTTTAGAGTAAAACTGTTCTTAATTGAATCACTGATTGGAAAAAGGGAATAAGTGCATCAGACCTAAGTTTTCAAAAACGCTAAAAAACCTTCCCGAGGCGGTGTTTGTATTTGTTGCAAAAAGTGTGTAATTGATTACTTGTAGCAAAAGAACTAACAAACACTAAGACAAGAAGAAGAATCTTGTATTGCAGCACTGTAATTGGTTAGATAAGCTTAAAAATGGAAAAAAATATTCCCTTTTTCCAATCAATTAGAGTTAGACCCAATTGTGATTGTCTGTAGGGTATGTAATGTGCAGTTTATGATAGAAAACTATGAAAATATACATGCTGAATACAATGTTGTATGTTAATCTTGGATATATGTATCCGAACTATCACGCACGTTAGGCTTCTAACACTGTTATTGTCACCGTTCGTGTTTTTTTTTTTTTAAGCAGATGTTATTCGTACAGCAAGAAAAGTAATACAATAGACAGCTGAAAAAATACGTAGCAAAATACGTTGTCAAAATAAAATGACTTTACATAGGGTCCTATCCGTCTGCATCTTCGTCTTCTACAGTTTCTTGGTCAGTGGTTTCCCATGAACAAATCATCCTATGAAACTTTTTGTATTGGTCAGGTATGCATTTGATGATTTGTGAAGAATCGTTTATCTTTTTCTGATTGATCGAGACTTGCCAATTGTATGCCTTTGAAGTTGGCAGTGGAACGTTTGTGACATTACTTTTGAGTAATCGAAAAATATCAGTTCTTAGTTCATTGATAAACTTATGAGCTTGCCTACATAACTTAGAGATTGTGCTTTATAAACAGTGTCTTTATTTACGTACTTGGAATTTCACTGTTTTGTCCACAATGCTACCTGAAGATTTCTTGTAAAACGGTTACCACCAATTTTTAAAATCTAAGATTTCTTCATTGACAACTTCGTAAACCTGAAATGGAGTATCAGTATTTCTTGCATTCGTAATCATGTGGTTATACTGTGCTGGTAAATAAATGCGATTGTGTCGTTTGAGTTCTCGTTTGATTATAACAAAATTTCGGTCACATGGTAAAAACTGTGACCGCTGATAGGCAAATGTTGCTGTACAGTGGTAAAGCGTTATGACACGATCAGATTGAAAAGCATTAATGTCATTGTATGATTCCAGTTTTGGTATTGTATGATCACCACTTGTATCACTGAAAATACGTAAATCTGTAACTGATTGGGGCAAATATTTCTCTATAGATTGTGCAATGCAAAGACAAGGCGAAGTATCTTAACGTCAGCAGAAAGCTCTAATGGTTGTCTACATACACACAGTCTCACAGTTGTGGTGGTATCCTATAGTGATTGGAAGAAGGAAATAAGAAACGTAGTTATTCCCTTTTTCTAACCAGTGAGATATTTTGACTTCTACATTGGTCATATAGAGTTGCTCAAACATTCCTATTTTCTACTCAACGATGTAACTATCTCAAAGGAACACATCTGCTATCTCAGGTTAAAATCGAAAAAAACTGTACTTATTCCCTTTTTCCAATCAGTGGTTCAATTAAAAGTTCTAATTTCACTCTAATTACCTTTCAATTGCTTTAGTTTGACTATCGACCACTTCAAATTCGATTCATACCATATAGCTATATGCAATTATTCAAGGACTTACAGTTAGTAATACACATTGCATTGATTTTTGGTTTGGTTTGCTTTAGTTTAACGTCCAACGTTTATGTTAGGGCGGCCAAAGGAGACGTGGAGCTACTGATTGTAGTGGAATCCGAACTACTTCGGTCGCTCAACTTTACCTTCACTGGAAATCGAACTTGGGATCACGCGAACCGAAATCAAGTGTGTTAGCCGCTAGGCCAAATGGAGGTCCTCACATTGTGTTTTAAATTATCGAGTCAGTGTTGCCAGATCCGAATATCAAAAAGTAGCGTGTCTGTGATCCAAAATATCAGATTTGAACTATTTGTAGCCTAAATATATAGAAATGAATTATTTGGCAACTATTGACTGGTACTAATGAAATAATTTTAACATGGACTGGAAGATGTGCTGGACATATTGCAAGAAATAGTTATGAATGATGCACGAAAACAATTCTAGACTGGATACGACGAGACAAAAACAGCCTAAGAAACGTCCGTACAAAAAGGTGTAATGAAATCAAGAATTGCTGGGAAATAACCTGGAAAGTAATTGCTCAAAATAAATAGTTATGGAGAAGACTTGGAAAGACCTTCATTCAGCAGTGGATTGATAATAGTTGATTATGATGATGGTGATAATTTTATTACATCTAGACCTCAGAGGTAAACAAAACCAAGTCATAATTTCGTAATTTTACGGTAGAAGCGAAAAACCTGTTCCTTAAGTAAGATCTATAGTACTATTTTCAAAAACATACAAAGTAGTTATAAAGTAGTAGGATGATTTTACACTTACATTATTATACCACTAGAAAAAAACAAATATATATATATATATATATATATATATATATATATATATATATATATATATATATATATATATATATATATATATAAAATGGATCAAAAATTTAACGAAAGTCCTAAAGTGAAAAAAATATTTTTAACTATTCAATCCTTCATGTTACAGCAAAACTACGAAAATTAATACAAAAGGAAACTAGAAAGTTAAGAGAGAGAGAGAGAGAAATAGATACAGATAGCTTGCATTACCTATATATTAGTATAATATGTATGTCCATGTCTTGCAAGTAATTTTCAATCAATATAAAATTTCAATGTAATGAACGCACGATGAGTTTCCTCGAATAAAGATCACATGCACCACTGAGAACTCAGGAATAAGCTTAATCTCTGTTACGGCAGTGGATATATGATTATGTCATGCATTACGACCTTATGAACTTGTATAAGAAACAGACTGTACTTAAAACGCGACGAGAATTATGCGAAACATCAGACTTTGAATCTAATTTATTTGGTGATCCAACCCGAGACCATACATAGCAAAGATGAGTGTCTTTAGCTCCGACCACAAGGTTCAGGAAATTCATAAAATGTCAATTAAAGAAGATGTGAAACGTAATATAGCATTTGCTCAATGTGAAACAAAATATATTGCAGTAATAATTTACCCTATTTGTTTACATAATGAACGTTATATTCTGTTCTTAAATGACAGTCAAAGTAGAATGTATTCGATAAGAAATGAGAAATTGTAAAATTTCAATTTCGGTACGATTAAATACATTGCGGCATTCTGATTCACAATTTTTTTTTTTTTTTTTTTTTTTTTTTTTACAATTAAATATATTGACACCCTGTTTGTGTTGCCGTGACGTAAGCAGCTGATTTATGCATTGTTTGAAGCGTTGTTGTATCTCCGTAGCGAAGAAATATTTTTCTGAGATCTTTGGTATGTGGTAAATTGAAGACTAGTTCTACACGATGATGTATTTCAATTACAATCTTTGATCAAAAATGAAATGTCCATTGTTTTTCTATAATTTACGAACTAAAATTTTGAATGAGAATTAAAAATTAAGAATAGTTTTTGTTAGTTTACCGCCTCACAATAGAACACTGACACAAAGGGAGACGGTGATGATGATGATGAACAAATTGGTGAAATGAAGAAAGTGAAAGGAAGTGGTAGAACCCGGGAAAACTCACGAGCACGATCCCATTTGGTGCTTTAGCTTCTCTGGCTACTATATGTCTACGATAAATCTGGGTGACATTTTAGTAAAGTAGAAATTATTTGCTGGGCATTCTATGTTCATTTAACACAAAGAATGGGGTTACTTTTCACAGTACAGTAAAAGGAATGAGAGAAAATTTGCTAAATTTGTTGGTTAGTAAATGGAAGTTTTCTAAAGTTTTAGCGTTCAGCTTATTACACGCTTGAAATGAAAAGTACTAAGATCTCGATAAATCTGAGGTTCTTCCTACATTCTGTTTAATCTGATGTTCTTCCTATTTCCATGCTTTTCTCTATTCTATTCTGGAAGCCTAGCTCCTGCTTGGTTCCAATCTGAAGATTTTACACTCGGTTTCCAAAGGAAATTTGGTGTTATTATTTATATAGGCGATTGTAGTAACAAGAAATTTATGAACATTTCTTTCCCTGGAGAAACAACTTTTTATACATCAGAGCTCCAAATAAAACAGTATATTGAAGAAACAGTAAAATGTTTAAAAGATAAATTTTAGGTGTTTGTTTACGAAATTAAGTTTCAAGGTAAGATTAACAATACGCATCTTTGAATACTTTAGAGTGAGACCTTGGTCTCGTCTCGTGTTGTCTTCAAAATTCAATTATCATCCCGAGACTAGTAGTCTTGTTTTCGTATCATTCCTAGTCAGAAGTAGTGAAAGCAAGAAAGAAGAATAATTAGCGGAAAAAACTCTGTTGAATTCCTAAAGTAAAATGAATTCATAGAAGCGGTAGTTTTAAAATTGAGCATCCCAATTTCAAATAACTCTTGCGGAAGAAATCGCTAATACCATTTTGAACCTGCAAACAACTCTTGCGAGGAAAATCAATTATATCATTTTGAATCTGTTAATAGTAAATATCCTATAGTGCAGTTCTTGTGTTTCTCCGAATAAATCGGTCTAATTAACTTATTAACTAATTTATTGACTAACAGTGTTGTGAGGGTAAATATATAAGTTTGATTTTTTGGTGTTGGAAATAGGCACTCGTATATGTCTCTACATTCACTTTTACACTGCATCTCGTTTAGTTGACAAGAAAACGAAAACTGTGTTAAATAGATTACGTTAACTCGATAAGCATGTGAGAACTTAATCCTTTGGATGGAGAGAGTTACTCCATCTTGCGTATGTTTTAGCAAAAAGGGCCTCTGTAGGATTTAGGTAAAACATTTCGGAAATAGAATAAGAAAATGTGAAGTTCAATTATTTCTTTAAATAATTAGGTTTTTTTCAGTTTATTATTCTTTCCAGGGTGAGGCTGTATAAGACGGAATCCTACAGCTAGGTATGAGAGCCAAACTGCATGAGCTTCTACCGGGATCGAACCTGGGTTTCCCACTCTCTAAAGACTAAATAATACTATTAACGTTTAATGAAAACCAATGTCCAAAGATGATGCTTATATAAATCGGTAGATCTGGTTGATTTGAACGAAATTATATACAGGTGACTGGGAATTCTAATGAGTAGTTTTCGAGAAAATCATGTAATTTTGTAAACCTAAAAATTGATGCTGTAAGATAACCATGCTACCTGTTAAGATGATACTGATTCTGAAGTATACCTTCAACACTTTTTTTATTATGACGCTAGCATGGAGCATACTTAATGATATAATTCTAAATTATTTTCAACGATTAAGCTTTAATTTTTGCCTTTTCATAATATTATACAACACATTATACATAGAAGACATGGGGTTAAACAAAACTACATGATTGGAGGTAAATTCTCATGCACACTTTTTCAGAAAATCTAATTTTTTATTTCACTGAAAAGTATGTTGCTAGTTGTCAGTAATAACTGATAGATTTTTTCTGGTAAATCAGATTATTCTTTTATTTCGTTAAACTGCTGCGTATGTTAAGTAGGATGCTATTTACTGTTCTGTAACGATAACACAAACACTCTTAAAAGTGGTGCAAATCCTGCTTGTAATAATAAATAATATGTTTTCCATCAAGCCTAGGATTTCCATTGTAACTGTTATAATATACGAGGATGATTCAGGAAGTAATGCCTCCAAGGTGATATTTTTATTTGTGTTTGATATATAGAACAGATACAGGTATCAGTGGAAAGCTTGCAATGCCAGCTACAAATGGTGGCATCACTTTTCAACACAGTCCCCATTATAGACAACACACTTGTGCCGACGGGAAACAAGATTTTTCATGCCACGATGACACAAAGAAGAATTGTGGTGGTTACTGGCAACACTTTTGCCGAACTATTGGTTCCACCTCAGCGTCACAACTGTAGCGCTGGCCCATAAGATGATCCTATGGGGAGAAACAAAAGTCGCAGGGCACAAGATCCCTACTATAGGCAGGATGAGGCAGAATGTCAGCAACACTTTGCCTGCAGATGGGATAACTTTGATTTTTTTGGCGCAGAAGAGGTCATGTGACGGTACTCCATCGATTGACGGTTCATTTCTGGGTCGTAGTGGTATATCGATGACTCATCACCGGCAATAAATGTTCCTGTTCGCACAACCTTCTGCAGCCAGAAATTCAATGATAGCCCACTGTTTCAACCGGACATTACCCCCTGAATGCCATGGATTCTTCCATTATTCTGTAACGAGAAGAGATAGGAAGGTGAAACAAATGAAATTCTATAGTGTAAACGTCAGTGCATTAATGATAAGTGATTCAGCATGTTTACAGTACTATTGGCCATGTAGTGGGCTTGGAGGCATTACTTTCTGAATCATCCTAGTACAAATTAAGAAACTTTGCCCCATACAATAGCGTAAATTTCTGTAACTGCTATTAAAACAGAAGAGCTATTATCTATCTGTATCTCATCAGTCTTGAATTTCAAAGATAAACTTAGGACGTAACGTTTGCCTTTCCCTTAGATCTCAAGCACTGGATTAAATTGATTGTAAATACAATGTTGACAATAAACGAATAGCACTCTATAAGAAAAGAAAATAAAATGGTCAGTTTATTGTTCTGTAGTAACCTACAAAGAGATGAATGAACAAAAGTCAATATATATTTATTGAATAAAAAATGTTAGCAAACTTTATCATTCGCTCGGATTACAACTAGCGCTCCCAAGATCAAAATAAAGAAAGACGTTCAGGTAGCTCTCTCCGGTTCCTTTAAATATATACGTAGGCTATTTCTTGTTCGCCTGCCTTTGATGTAAACTGTAAGTTTGTTGAACTGAAACGGATGTTCCAAGTAATTTGAGAAGACAAATGTCTTCTGCTCCGAGATTCTGGCATTTTCCTCGGTTTAGCGAGCAAACACAGAGGAACTTTGGGGATATTTTCAGAAGCAATAGATGAAGGAGAAAATACGTTAATTCGCCCCTGGAATGTACGGAAAAGCGAGAACTCAGAAAGAAATAACATCGGTGAAAGTTTCTGAGGATAAAGTTGGTTGCTTGTATTACCCATGAGAGACTCTACGTTCACCATTAACAAATACTACATTAGAGCATCTTAAAACGTGCTTGTTTTCTAAATTTCCTGCGCAAACTCATTTTGTTTCGTTCCCCAAGAAGGAAACAAAGAATTTATTTTTTTCAATTATACATATAGATATGTTTGTGGTTTTACATTGTTACCACGATTAACATAGCTGCTCACAGTAATGTACTTTTAGAAAAATAAGTTAACTTTAAAGAGAAAAAAAGTAGAAATTGTGTGTTACATTTTCATAGGAGGTTTTTGTGTAGGCATAATTAGAACACAGTTTTGAATACTGTCTATCTTTTTCAGACTTTGGATAATCAGAGCGTAACGAATTTACAAAGCATACCATTTAAAAATAAAATATTAGAACGAGAGAAGAAGTTTTGAATTGAGATTTTGTTTCCGATATAATCTTTTCAGAGCTTAAATGGTATTTATGCAATGGACAACATTAATATAAACTATTTTTAATATAAGCTAATGTGAAGTGATATGCAAACTTGTATATAAAAGTACAGGGTGGCCACAAAACACCGTTATTTCTATCATGCACAAACAAAATCAACAGGTAATCTCTGGATTAGCTGTTATTGTTAATTACAATGAAATGGTAATAGTTTAATGTGATATAGACATTAATTATCCAAGGAGTCAGTCTATGCACCGTCATTCTTACGGCAAAGGATAATACGCCGCCCGATTCTGTGCAACATTTTTCGGAGCAATGCTGGCGTAACTTGAGTGAAAGTTTGTATCACAGCGTCTTTGAGTTCGAAAAAAAAGTATTGTAACATTCATTTGCCATAATACACTTTATGAATCCCCACTGTGAATTTTCGGATGTGGTGAGGTCTGGGCTTCGTGGTGGCGATTGCTCCACAGACTCCTGGGCGAGACTGAATGTTTCTTCCCTGGTAGAAAGTCTTCCACTTCTTTTCTCATCCTTGACATGTGTGTTCCTATTTCAAAAAGCTTTGTATGGAAGGAGGATTCCTTTGAAAATGCGTCACAAAGTCACTATGCATTTCTGCTGTAGTCTTTCCGGTTTTATTTCTCTTGTGCACTCAGTAACTCGCAATAATACGTTGCTCAATAGTGTAAGTGTATGTTTCACTCATTGTTTACTTCATACAACTTCAAATGCAAACAAAAAGATACGTTATGATATAGTAGAGGCGTTGTTTAACAGTGTAAGAGGAAGTGTCAGCCTTAGTTTATTTTACAGGACCTGAAACGCAAACGTGAAGGAGGGCAATTTGAGATGCCTTCCAGCTTACCATATACAAGTCTAACAAAAGTTCGTGCGCAGGTTTTATATGGCCTTGGATGATAATGTGGTAAATATCAATCATCCTGGTGGTATTTCTCTGGCCTTCCAAAGAGAGGCTACGCATCTTCACTATACACATGTAGTTGCAATAGTGCAAACTTTACCTAGCTTTTATGGAAGTTACAGTATTCAAACAGGTCTGTACTGTACC